>NW_024609728.1:0-292500 GCF_018296145.1 Oncorhynchus tshawytscha
ACAGTATTGGTTCATGTCCCCTCCCTAGTATCACAACAGACAGTATTGGTTCATGTCCCCTCCCTAGTATCACAACAGACCGTATTGGTTCATGTCCCTCCCTAGTATCACAACAGACCGTATTGGTTCATGTCCCCTCCCCAGTATCACAACAGACAGTATTGGTTCATGTCCCCTCCCTAGTATCACAACAGACCGTATTGGTTCATGTCCCCTCCCTAGTATCACAACAGACCGTATTGGTTCATGTCCCCTCCCCTAGTATCACAACAGACCGTATTGGTTCATGTCCCCTCCTAGTATCACAACAGACCGTATTGGTTCATGTCCCCTCCCCAGTATCACAACAGACAGTATTGGTTCATGTCCCCTCCCTAGTATCACAACAGACAGTATTGGTTTTATGTCCCCTCCTAGTATCACTACAGACAGTATTGGTTCATGTCCTCCTAGTATCACAACAGACAGTATTGGTTTATGTGTCCTCCTAGTATCACTACAGACAGTATTGGTTCATGTCCCCTCCCCAGTATCACAACAGACCGTATTGGTTCATGTCCCCTCCCCAGTATCACAACAGACAGTATTGGTTCATGTCCCTCCCCAGTATCACTATAGACAGTAGTGGTTCTGTGTTCATGTCCCCTCCTAACATCACTCTACAGACAGTATTGGTTCTGAGTTCATGTCCCTCCCTAACATCACTCTACAGACAGTATTGGTTCATGTCCCCTCCCTAGTATCACTACAGACAGTATTGGTTCATGTCCCTCCCCACTAACATCACTCTACAGACAGTATTGGTTCATGTCCCCTCCCTAGTATCACTACAGACAGTATTGGTTCATGTCCCTCCCTAGTATCACTACAGACAGTATTGGTTCATCTCCTCCCCACTAACATCACTCTACAGACAGTATTGGTTCATGTCCCTCCCTAGTATCACTACAGACAGTATTGGTTCATGTCCCTCCCCCACTAACATCACTCTACAGACAGTACTGGTTCATGTCCCCTCCCTAGTATCACTACAGACAGTATTGGTTCATGTCCCCCTAACATCACTCTACAGACAGTATTGGTTCATGTCCCCTCCTTAGTATCACTACAGACAGTATTGGTTCTGTGTTCATGTCCCCTCCATAACATCACACTACAGACAGTATTGGTTCATGTCCCTCCCTAGTACCTCCACAGACAGTATTGGTTCTGTGTTCATGTCCCCTCCATGGTATCACTACAGACAGTACTGGTTCATGTCCCCTCCCTAACATCACTCTACAGACATTATTGGTTCATGTCTCCCCCCTAACATCACTCTACAGACATTATTGGTTCATGTCCCCTCCATAGTATCACTACAGACAGTCTTGGTTCTGTGTTCATGTCCCCTCCCTAACATCACTCTACAGACAGTATTGGTTCTGAGTTCATGTCCCTCCCTAACATCACTCTACAGACAGTATTGGTTCTGAGTTCATGTCCCCTCCCTAACATCACTCTACAGACAGTAGTGGTTCATGTCCCCTCCCTAGTATCACTCTCCAGACAGTATTGGTTCTGTGTTCATGTCCCCTCCTAACATCACTCTACAGACAGTAGTGGTTCTGTGTTCATGTCCCCTCCCTAACATCACTCTACAGACAGTATTGGTTCTGTGTTCATGTCCCCTCCCTAACATCACTCTACAGACAGTAGTGGTTCATGTCCCCTCCCTAACATCACTCTACAGACAGTAGTGGTTCATGTCCCCTCCCTAACATCACTCTACAGACAGTAGTGGTTCATGTCCCCTCCCTAACATCACTCTACAGACAGTATTGGTTCTGTGTTCATGTCCCCTCCCTAACATCACTCTACAGACAGTAGTGGTTCATGTCCCCTCCCTAGTATCCTCTACAGACAGTATTGGTTCATGTCCCTCCCTAACATCACTCTACAGACAGTAGTGGTTCATGTCCCCTCCCTAACATCACTCTACAGACAGTATTGGTTCTGAGTTCATGTCCCCTCCCTAACATCACTCTACAGACAGTAGTGGTTCATGTCCCCTCCCTAGTATCACTCTACAGACAGTATTGGTTCTGTGTTCATGTCCCCTCCCTAACATCACTCTACAGACAGTATTGGTTCTGTGTTCATGTCCCCTCCCTAACATCACTCTACAGACAGTATTGGTTCTGTGTTCATGTCCCCTCCCTAACATCACTCTACAGACAGTAGTGGTTCATGTCCCCTCCCTAACATCACTCTACAGACAGTAGTGGTTCATGTCCCCTCCCTAACATCACTCTACAGACAGTATTGGTTCTGTGTTCATGTCCCCTCCCTAACATCACTCTACAGACAGTAGTGGTTCATGTCCGCTCCCTAGTATCACTCTACAGACAGTATTGGTTCATGTCCCCTCCCTAACATCACTCTACAGACAGTAGTGGTTCATGTCCCCTCCCTAACATCACTCTACAGACAGTATTGGTTCTGAGTTCATGTCCCTCCTAACATCACTCTACAGACAGTAGTGGTTCATGTCCCCTCCCTAGTATCACTCTACAGACAGTATTGGTTCTGTGTTCATGTCCCCTCCCTAACATCACTCTACAGACAGTATTGGTTCTGTGTTCATGTCCCCTCCCTAACATCACTCTACAGACAGTATTGGTTCTGTGTTCATGTCCCCTCCCTAACATCACTCTACAGACAGTAGTGGTTCATGTCCCCTCCCTAACATCACTCTACAGACAGTAGTGGTTCATGTCCCCTCCCTAACATCACTCTACAGACAGTATTGGTTCTGTGTTCATGTCCCCTCCCTAACATCACTCTACAGACAGTAGTGGTTCATGTCCCCTCCCTAGTATCACTCTACAGACAGTATTGGTTCATGTCCCCTCCCTAACATCACTCTACAGACAGTAGTGGTTCATGTCCCCTCCCTAACATCACTCTACAGACAGTATTGGTTCTGAGTTCATGTCCCTCCCTAACATCACTCTACAGACAGTAGTGGTTCATGTCCCCTCCCTAGTATCACTCTACAGACAGTATTGGTTCTGTGTTCATGTCCCCTCCCTAACATCACTCTACAGACAGTATTGGTTCTGTGTTCATGTCCCCTCCCTAACATCACTCTACAGACAGTATTGGTTCTGTGTTCATGTCCCCTCCCTAACATCACTCTACAGACAGTAGTGGTTCATGTCCCCTCCCTAACATCACTCTACAGACAGTAGTGGTTCATGTCCCCTCCCTAACATCACTCTACAGACAGTATTGGTTCTGTGTTCATGTCCCCTCCCTAACATCACTCTACAGACAGTAGTGGTTCATGTCCCCTCCCTAGTATCACTCTACAGACAGTATTGGTTCATGTCCCCTCCTAACATCACTCTACAGACAGTAGTGGTTCATGTCCCCTCCTAACATCACTCTACAGACAGTATTGGTTCTGAGTTCATGTCCCTCCCTAACATCACTCTACAGACAGTAGTGGTTCATGTCCCCTCCCTAGTATCACTCTACAGACAGTATTGGTTCTGTGTTCATGTCCCCTCCCCTAACATCACTCTACAGACAGTATTGGTTCTGTGTTCATGTCCCCTCCCTAACATCACTCTACAGACAGTATTGGTTCTGTGTACATGTCCCCTCCTAACATCACTCTACAGACAGTAGTGGTTCATGTCCCCTCCCTAACATCACTCTACAGACAGTATTGGTTCTGAGTTCATGTCCCTCCCTAACATCACTCTACAGACAGTAGTGGTTCATGTCCCCTCCCTAACATCACTCTACAGACAGTATTGGTTCTGAGTTCATGTCCCTCCCTAACATCACTCTACAGACAGTAGTGGTTCATGTCCCCTCCTAACATCACTCTACAGACAGTATTGGTTCTGAGTTCATGTCCCCTCCCTAACATCACTCTACAGACAGTATTGGTTCATGTCCCTCCCTAACATCACTCTACAGACAGTAGTGGTTCATGTCCCCTCCCTAACATCACTCTACAGACAGTATTGGTTCTGAGTTCATGTCCCCTCCCTAACATCACTCTACAGACAGTAGTGGTTCATGTCCCCTCCCTAGTATCACTCTACAGACAGTATTGGTTCTGTGTTCATGTCCCCTCCCTAACATCACTCTACAGACAGTATTGGTTCTGTGTTCATGTCCCCTCCCTAACATCACTCTACAGACAGTATTGGATCTGTGTTCATGTCCCTCCTAACATCACTCTACAGACATTAGTGGTTCATGTCCCTCCCTAACATCACTCTACAGACAGTATTGGTTCTGAGTTCATGTCCCCTCCCTAACATCACTCTACAGACAGTAGTGGTTCATGTCCCCTCCCTAACATCACTCTACAGACAGTATTGGTTCTGAGTTCATGTCCCCTCCCTAACATCACTCTACAGACAGTAGTGGTTCATGTCCCCTCCCTAACATCACTCTACAGACAGTATTGGTTCTGAGTTCATGTCCCCTCCCTAACATCACTCTACAGACAGTAGTGGTTCATGTCCCCTCCCTAGTATCACTACAGACAGTATTGGTTCTGAGTTCATGTCCCCTCCCTAACATCACTCTACAGACAGTAGTGGTTCATGTCCCCTCCCTAACATCACTCTACAGACAGTAGTGGTTCATGTCCCCTCCCTAACATCACTCTACAGACAGTATTGGTTCTGAGTTCATGTCCCCTCCCTAACATCACTCTACAGACAGTAGTGGTTCATGTCCCCTCCCTAACATCACTCTACAGACAGTATTGGTTCATGTCCCCTCCTAACATCACTCTACAGACAGTAGTGGTTCATGTCCCCTCCCTAACATCACTCTACAGACAGTAGTGGTTCATGTCCCCTCCCTAACATCACTCTACAGACAGTAGTGGTTCATGTCCCCTCCCTAACATCACTCTACAGACAGTAGTGGTTCATGTCCCCTCCTAACATCACTCTACAGACAGTAGTGGTTCATGTCCCCTCCCTAACATCACTCTACAGACAGTAGTGGTTCATGTCCCCTCCTAACATCACTCTACAGACAGTAGTGGTTCATGTCCCCTCCCTAACATCACTCTACAGACAGTAGTGGTTCATGTCCCCTCCTAACATCACTCTACAGACAGTATTGGTTCTGAGTTCATGTCCCCTCCCTAACATCACTCTACAGACAGTAGTGGTTCATGTCCCCTCCCTAACATCACTCTACAGACAGTATTGGTTCTGTGTTCATGTCCCCTCCCTAACATCACTCTACAGACAGTAGTGGTTCATGTCCCCTCCCTAACATCACTCTACAGACAGTAGTGGTTCATGTCCCCTCCTAACATCACTCTACAGACAGTAGTGGTTCATGTCCCCTCCCTAACATCACTCTACAGACAGTATTGGTTCATGTCCCCTCCCTAACATCACTCTACAGACAGTAGTGGTTCATGTCCCCTCCCTAACATCACTCTACAGACAGTATTGGTTCATGTCCCCTCCCTAACATCACTCTACAGACAGTAGTGGTTCATGTCCCCTCCTAACATCACTCTACAGACAGTAGTGGTTCATGTCCCCTCCCTAACATCACTCTACAGACAGTATTGGTTCATGTCCCTCCCTAACATCACTCTACAGACAGTAGTGGTTCATGTCCCCTCCCTAACATCACTCTACAGACAGTAGTGGTTCATGTCCCCTCCCTAACATCACTCTACAGACAGTAGTGGTTCATGTCCCCTCCCTAACATCACTCTACAGACAGTATTGGTTCTGTGTTCATGTCCCCTCCCTAACATCACTCTACAGACAGTAGTGGTTCTGTGTTCATGTCCCCTCCTAACATCACTCTACAGACAGTATTGGTTCTGTGTTCATGTCCCCTCCCTAACATCACTCTACAGACAGTAGTGGTTCTGTGTTCATGTCCCCTCCCTAACATCACTCTACAGACAGTATTGGTTCTGTGTTCATGTCCCCTCCCTAACATCACTCTACAGACAGTAGTGGTTCATGTCCCCTCCCTAACATCACTCTACAGACAGTAGTGGTTCATGTCCCCTCCCTAACATCACTCTACAGACAGTATTGGTTCATGTCCCCTCCCTAACATCACTCTACAGACAGTAGTGGTTCATGTCCCCTCCCTAACATCACTCTACAGACAGTATTGGTTCATGTCCCCTCCCTAACATCACTCTACAGACAGTAGTGGTTCATGTCCCCTCCCTAACATCACTCTACAGACAGTAGTGGTTCATGTCCCCTCCCTAACATCACTCTACAGACAGTAGTGGTTCATGTCCCCTCCCTAACATCACTCTACAGACAGTATTGGTTCTGTGTTCATGTCCCCTCCCTAACATCACTCTACAGACAGTAGTGGTTCTGTGTTCATGTCCCCTCCCTAACATCACTCTACAGACAGTATTGGTTCTGTGTTCATGTCCCCTCCCTAACATCACTCTACAGACAGTAGTGGTTCATGTCCCCTCCTAACATCACTCTACAGACAGTAGTGGTTCATGTCCCCTCCCTAACATCACTCTACAGACAGTAGTGGTTCATGTCCCCTCCCTAACATCACTCTACAGACAGTATTGGTTCATGTCCCCTCCTAACATCACTCTACAGACAGTAGTGGTTCATGTCCCCTCCCTAACATCACTCTACAGACAGTATTGGTTCATGTCCCCTCCCTAACATCACTCTACAGACAGTAGTGGTTCATGTCCCCTCCCTAACATCACTCTACAGACAGTAGTGGTTCATGTCCCCTCCCTAACATCACTCTACAGACAGTAGTGGTTCATGTCCCCTCCCTAACATCACTCTACAGACAGTATTGGTTCTGTGTTCATGTCCCCTCCCTAACATCACTCTACAGACAGTAGTGGTTCTGTGTTCATGTCCCCTCCCTAACATCACTCTACAGACAGTATTGGTTCTGTGTTCATGTCCCCTCCCTAACATCACTCTACAGACAGTAGTGGTTCATGTCCCCTCCCTAACATCACTCTACAGACAGTAGTGGTTCATGTCCCCTCCCTAACATCACTCTACAGACAGTAGTGGTTCATGTCCCCTCCTAACATCACTCTACAGACAGTAGTGGTTCATGTCCCCTCCCTAACATCACTCTACAGACAGTAGTGGTTCATGTCCCCTCCCTAACATCACTCTACAGACAGTAGTGGTTCATGTCCCCTCCCTAACATCACTCTACAGACAGTAGTGGTTCATGTCCCCTCCCTAACATCACTCTACAGACAGTAGTGGTTCATGTCCCCTCCCTAACATCACTCTACAGACAGTAGTGGTTCATGTCCCCTCCCTAACATCACTCTACAGACAGTAGTGGTTCATGTCCCCTCCCTAACATCACTCTACAGACAGTAGTGGTTCATGTCCCCTCCCTAACATCACTCTACAGACAGTATTGGTTCTGAGTTCATGTCCCCTCCCTAACATCACTCTACAGACAGTAGTGGTTCATGTCCCCTCCCTAACATCACTCTACAGACAGTAGTGGTTCATGTCCCCTCCCTAACATCACTCTACAGACAGTAGTGGTTCATGTCCCCTCCCTAACATCACTCTACAGACAGTAGTGGTTCATGTCCCCTCCCTAACATCACTCTACAGACAGTAGTGGTTCATGTCCCCTCCCTAACATCACTCTACAGACAGTAGTGGTTCATGTCCCCTCCCTAACATCACTCTACAGACAGTATTGGTTCTGTGTTCATGTCCCCTCCCTAACATCACTCTACAGACAGTAGTGGTTCATGTCCCCTCCCTAACATCACTCTACAGACAGTAGTGGTTCATGTCCCCTCCCTAATATCACTCTACAGACAGTAGTGGTTCATGTCCCCTCCCTAACATCACTCTACAGACAGTATTGGTTCATGTCCCTCCCTAACATCACTCTACAGACAGTAGTGGTTCATGTCCCCTCCCTAACATCACTCTACAGACAGTAGTGGTTCATGTCCCCTCCCTAACATCACTCTACAGACAGTAGTGGTTCATGTCCCCTCCCTAACATCACTCTACAGACAGTAATGGTTCTGAGTTCATGTCCCCTCCCTAACATCACTCTACAGACAGTAGTGGTTCATGTCCCCTCCCTAACATCACTCTACAGACAGTAGTGGTTCATGTCCCCTCCCTAACATCACTCTACAGACAGTAGTGGTTCTAAGTTCATGTCCCCTCCCTAACATCACTCTACAGACAGTAGTGGTTCTGAGTTCATGTCCCCTCCCTAACATCACTCTACAGACAGTAGTGGTTCATGTCCCCTCCCTAACATCACTCTACAGACAGTAGTGGTTCATGTCCCCTCCCTAACATCACTCTACAGACAGTAGTGGTTCTGAGTTCATGTCCCCTCCCTAACATCACTCTACAGACAGTATTGGTTCATGTCCCCTCCCTAACATCACTCTACAGACAGTAGTGGTTCATGTCCCCTCCCTAACATCACTCTACAGACAGTAGTGGTTCATGTCCCCTCCCTAACATCACTCTACAGACAGTAGTGGTTCATGTCCCCTCCCTAACATCACTCTACAGACAGTAGTGGTTCATGTCCCCTCCCTAACATCACTCTACAGACAGTAGTGGTTCATGTCCCCTCCCTAACATCACTCTACAGACAGTAGTGGTTCATGTCCCCTCCCTAACATCACTCTACAGACAGTATTGGTTCATGTCCCCTCCCTAACATCACTCTACAGACAGTAGTGGTTCATGTCCCCTCCCTAACATCACTCTACAGACAGTAGTGGTTCATGTCCCCTCCCTAACATCACTCTACAGACAGTAGTGGTTCATGTCCCCTCCCTAACATCACTCTACAGACAGTATTGGTTCTGAGTTCATGTCCCCTCCCTAACATCACTCTACAGACAGTAGTGGTTCATGTCCCCTCCCTAACATCACTCTACAGACAGTAGTGGTTCATGTCCCCTCCCTAACATCACTCTACAGACAGTAGTGGTTCTGAGTTCATGTCCCCTCCCTAACATCACTCTACAGACAGTAGTGGTTCTGAGTTCATGTCCCCTCCCTAACATCACTCTACAGACAGTAGTGGTTCATGTCCCCTCCCTAACATCACTCTACAGACAGTAGTGGTTCATGTCCCCTCCCTAACATCACTCTACAGACAGTAGTGGTTCTGAGTTCATGTCCCCTCCCTAACATCACTCTACAGACAGTATTGGTTCATGTCCCCTCCCTAACATCACTCTACAGACAGTAGTGGTTCATGTCCCCTCCCTAACATCACTCTACAGACAGTAGTGGTTCATGTCCCCTCCCTAACATCACTCTACAGACAGTAGTGGTTCATGTCCCCTCCCTAACATCACTCTACAGACAGTAGTGGTTCATGTCCCCTCCCTAACATCACTCTACAGACAGTAGTGGTTCATGTCCCCTCCCTAACATCACTCTACAGACAGTATTGGTTCATGTCCCCTCCCTAACATCACTCTACAGACAGTAGTGGTTCATGTCCCCTCCCTAACATCACTCTACAGACAGTAGTGGTTCATGTCCCCTCCCTAACATCACTCTACAGACAGTATTGGTTCATGTCCCCTCCCTAACATCACTCTACAGACAGTAGTGGTTCATGTCCCCTCCCTAACATCACTCTACAGACAGTAGTGGTTCATGTCCCCTCCCTAACATCACTCTACAGACAGTAGTGGTTCATGTCCCCTCCCTAACATCACTCTACAGACAGTAGTGGTTCATGTCCCCTCCCTAACATCACTCTACAGACAGTAGTGGTTCATGTCCCCTCCCTGACATCACTCTACAGACAGTAGTGGTTCATGTCCCCTCCCTAACATCACTCTACAGACAGTAGTGGTTCATGTCCCCTCCCTAACATCACTCTACAGACAGTAGTGGTTCATGTCCCCTCCCTAACATCACTCTACAGACAGTATTGGTTCATGTCCCCTCCCTAACATCACTCTACAGACAGTAGTGGTTCATGTCCCCTCCCTAACATCACTCTACAGACAGTATTGGTTCTGTGTTCATGTCCCCTCCCTAACATCACTCTACAGACAGTAGTGGTTCTGAGTTCATGTCCCCTCCCTAACATCACTCTACAGACAGTATTGGTTCATGTCCCCTCCCTAACATCACTCTACAGACAGTAGTGGTTCATGTCCCCTCCCTAACATCACTCTACAGACAGTAGTGGTTCATGTCCCCTCCCTAACATCACTCTACAGACAGTAGTGGTTCATGTCCCCTCCCTAACATCACTCTACAGACAGTAGTGGTTCATGTCCCCTCCCTAACATCACTCTACAGACAGTAGTGGTTCATGTCCCCTCCCTAACATCACTCTACAGACAGTAGTGGTTCATGTCCCCTCCCTAACATCACTCTACAGACAGTATTGGTTCTGAGTTCATGTCCCCTCCCTAACATCACTCTACAGACAGTAGTGGTTCATGTCCCCTCCCTAACATCACTCTACAGACAGTAGTGGTTCATGTCCCCTCCCTAACATCACTCTACAGACAGTAGTGGTTCATGTCCCCTCCCTAACATCACTCTACAGACAGTAGTGGTTCATGTCCCCTCCCTAACATCACTCTACAGACAGTATTGGTTCATGTCCCCTCCCTAACATCACTCTACAGACAGTATTGGTTCATATCCCTCCCTAACATCACTCTACAGACAGTAGTGGTTCATGTCCCCTCCCTAACATCACTCTACAGACAGTAGTGGTTCATGTCCCCTCCCTAACATCACTCTACAGACAGTAGTGGTTCATGTCCCCTCCCTAACATCACTCTACAGACAGTAGTGGTTCATGTCCCCTCCCTAACATCACTCTACAGACAGTAGTGGTTCATGTCCCCTCCCTAACATCACTCTACAGACAGTAGTGGTTCATGTCCCCTCCCTAACATCACTCTACAGACAGTAGTGGTTCATGTCCCCTCCCTAACATCACTCTACAGACAGTAGTGGTTCATGTCCCCTCCCTAACATCACTCTACAGACAGTAGTGGTTCATGTCCCCTCCCTAACATCACTCTACAGACAGTAGTGGTTCATGTCCCCTCCCTAACATCACTCTACAGACAGTAGTGGTTCATGTCCCCTCCCTAACATCACTCTACAGACAGTAGTGGTTCATGTCCCCTCCCTAACATCACTCTACAGACAGTATTGGTTCTGAGTTCATGTCCCCTCCCTAACATCACTCTACAGACAGTAGTGGTTCATGTCCCCTCCCTAACATCACTCTACAGACAGTAGTGGTTCTGAGTTCATGTCCCCTCCCTAACATCACTCTACAGACAGTATTGGTTCTGAGTTCATGTCCCCTCCCTAACATCACTCTACAGACAGTAGTGGTTCATGTCCCCTCCCTAACATCACTCTACAGACAGTAGTGGTTCTGAGTTCATGTCCCCCTCCCTAACATCACTCTACAGACAGTAGTGGTTCTGAGTTCATGTCCCTCCCTAACATCACTCTACAGACAGTAGTGGTTCTGAGTTCATGTCCCCTCCCTAACATCACTCTACAGACAGTAGTGGTTCATGTCCCCTCCCTAACATCACTCTACAGACAGTATTGGTTCTGAGTTCATGTCCCCTCCCTAACATCACTCTACAGACAGTAGTGGTTCATGTCCCCTCCCTAACATCACTCTACAGACAGTAGTGGTTCTGAGTTCATGTCCCCTCCCTAACATCACTCTACAGACAGTAGTGGTTCATGTCCCCTCCCTAACATCACTCTACAGACAGTAGTGGTTCATGTCCCCTCCCTAACATCACTCTACAGACAGTAGTGGTTCATGTCCCCTCCCTAACATCACTCTACAGACAGTAGTGGTTCATGTCCCCTCCCTAACATCACTCTACAGACAGTAGTGGTTCTGAGTTCATGTCCCCTCCCTAACATCACTCTACAGACAGTATTGGTTCTGAGTTCATGTCCCCTCCCTAACATCACTCTACAGACAGTAGTGGTTCATGTCCCCTCCCTAACATCACTCTACAGACAGTAGTGGTTCTGAGTTCATGTCCCCTCCCTAACATCACTCTACAGACAGTAGTGGTTCTGAGTTCATGTCCCCTCCCTAACATCACTCTACAGACAGTAGTGGTTCTGAGTTCATGTCCCCTCCCTAACATCACTCTACAGACAGTAGTGGTTCATGTCCCCTCCCTAACATCACTCTACAGACAGTATTGGTTCTGAGTTCATGTCCCCTCCCTAACATCACTCTACAGACAGTAGTGGTTCATGTCCCCTCCCTAACATCACTCTACAGACAGTAGTGGTTCATGTCCCCTCCCTAACATCACTCTACAGACAGTAGTGGTTCATGTCCCCTCCCTAACATCACTCTACAGACAGTAGTGGTTCATGTCCCCTCCCTAACATCACTCTACAGACAGTAGTGGTTCATGTCCCCTCCCTAACATCACTCTACAGACAGTAGTGGTTCATGTCCCCTCCCTAACATCACTCTACAGACAGTAGTGGTTCATGTCCCCTCCCTAACATCACTCTACAGACAGTAGTGGTTCATGTCCCCTCCCTAACATCACTCTACAGACAGTAGTGGTTCATGTCCCCTCCCTAACATCACTCTACAGACAGTAGTGGTTCTGAGTTCATGTCCCCTCCCTAACATCACTCTACAGACAGTATTGGTTCTGAGTTCATGTCCCCTCCCTAACATCACTCTACAGACAGTAGTGGTTCATGTCCCCTCCCTAACATCACTCTACAGACAGTAGTGGTTCTGAGTTCATGTCCCCTCCCTAACATCACTCTACAGACAGTAGTGGTTCATGTCCCCTCCCTAACATCACTCTACAGACAGTAGTGGTTCTGAGTTCATGTCCCCTCCCTAACATCACTCTACAGACAGTAGTGGTTCTGAGTTCATGTCCCCTCCCTAACATCACTCTACAGACAGTAGTGGTTCTGAGTTCATGTCCCCTCCCTAACATCACTCTACAGACAGTAGTGGTTCATGTCCCCTCCCTAACATCACTCTACAGACAGTAGTGGTTCATGTCCCCTCCCTAACATCACTCTACAGACAGTAGTGGTTCATGTCCCCTCCCTAACATCACTCTACAGACAGTAGTGGTTCTGAGTTCATGTCCCTCCCTAACATCACTCTACAGACAGTATTGGTTCTGAGTTCATGTCCCCTCCCTAACATCACTCTACAGACAGTAGTGGTTCATGTCCCCTCCCTAACATCACTCTACAGACAGTAGTGGTTCTGAGTTCATGTCCCCTCCCTAACATCACTCTACAGACAGTAGTGGTTCATGTCCCCTCCCTAACATCACTCTACAGACAGTAGTGGTTCTGAGTTCATGTCCCCTCCCTAACATCACTCTACAGACAGTAGTGGTTCTGAGTTCATGTCCCCTCCCTAACATCACTCTACAGACAGTAGTGGTTCTGAGTTCATGTCCCTCCCTAACATCACTCTACAGACAGTAGTGGTTCATGTCCCCTCCCTAACATCACTCTACAGACAGTATTGGTTCTGAGTTCATGTCCCCTCCCTAACATCACTCTACAGACAGTAGTGGTTCATGTCCCCTCCTAACATCACTCTACAGACAGTAGTGGTTCATGTCCCCTCCCTAACATCACTCTACAGACAGTAGTGGTTCATGTCCCCTCCCTAACATCACTCTACAGACAGTAGTGGTTCATGTCCCCTCCCTAACATCACTCTACAGACAGTAGTGGTTCATGTCCCCTCCCTAACATCACTCTACAGACAGTAGTGGTTCATGTCCCCTCCCTAACATCACTCTACAGACAGTAGTGGTTCATGTCCCCTCCCTAACATCACTCTACAGACAGTAGTGGTTCTGAGTTCATGTCCCCTCCCTAACATCACTCTACAGACAGTATTGGTTCTGAGTTCATGTCCCCTCCCTAACATCACTCTACAGACAGTAGTGGTTCATGTCCCCTCCCTAACATCACTCTACAGACAGTAGTGGTTCTGAGTTCATGTCCCTCCCTAACATCACTCTACAGACAGTAGTGGTTCATGTCCCCTCCCTAACATCACTCTACAGACAGTAGTGGTTCATGTCCCCTCCCTAACATCACTCTACAGACAGTAGTGGTTCATGTCCCCTCCCTAACATCACTCTACAGACAGTAGTGGTTCATGTCCCCTCCCTAACATCACTCTACAGACAGTAGTGGTTCATGTCCCCTCCCTAACATCACTCTACAGACAGTAGTGGTTCATGTCCCCTCCCTAACATCACTCTACAGACAGTAGTGGTTCATGTCCCCTCCCTAACATCACTCTACAGACAGTAGTGGTTCATGTCCCCTCCCTAACATCACTCTACAGACAGTAGTGGTTCATGTCCCCTCCCTAACATCACTCTACAGACAGTAGTGGTTCATGTCCCCTCCCTAACATCACTCTACAGACAGTATTGGTTCTGAGTTCATGTCCCTCCCTAACATCACTCTACAGACAGTAGTGGTTCATGTCCCCTCCCTAACATCACTCTACAGACAGTAGTGGTTCTGAGTTCATGTCCCCTCCCTAACATCACTCTACAGACAGTATTGGTTCTGAGTTCATGTCCCCTCCCTAACATCACTCTACAGACAGTAGTGGTTCATGTCCCCTCCCTAACATCACTCTACAGACAGTAGTGGTTCTGAGTTCATGTCCCCTCCCTAACATCACTCTACAGACAGTAGTGGTTCTGAGTTCATGTCCCCTCCCTAACATCACTCTACAGACAGTAGTGGTTCTGAGTTCATGTCCCCTCCCTAACATCACTCTACAGACAGTAGTGGTTCATGTCCCCTCCCTAACATCACTCTACAGACAGTATTGGTTCTGAGTTCATGTCCCCTCCCTAACATCACTCTACAGACAGTAGTGGTTCATGTCCCCTCCCTAACATCACTCTACAGACAGTAGTGGTTCTGAGTTCATGTCCCCTCCCTAACATCACTCTACAGACAGTAGTGGTTCATGTCCCCTCCCTAACATCACTCTACAGACAGTAGTGGTTCATGTCCCCTCCCTAACATCACTCTACAGACAGTAGTGGTTCATGTCCCCTCCCTAACATCACTCTACAGACAGTAGTGGTTCATGTCCCCTCCCTAACATCACTCTACAGACAGTAGTGGTTCTGAGTTCATGTCCCCTCCCTAACATCACTCTACAGACAGTATTGGTTCTGAGTTCATGTCCCCTCCCTAACATCACTCTACAGACAGTAGTGGTTCATGTCCCCTCCCTAACATCACTCTACAGACAGTAGTGGTTCTGAGTTCATGTCCCCTCCCTAACATCACTCTACAGACAGTAGTGGTTCTGAGTTCATGTCCCCTCCCTAACATCACTCTACAGACAGTAGTGGTTCTGAGTTCATGTCCCCTCCCTAACATCACTCTACAGACAGTAGTGGTTCATGTCCCCTCCCTAACATCACTCTACAGACAGTATTGGTTCTGAGTTCATGTCCCTCCCTAACATCACTCTACAGACAGTAGTGGTTCATGTCCCCTCCCTAACATCACTCTACAGACAGTAGTGGTTCATGTCCCCTCCCTAACATCACTCTACAGACAGTAGTGGTTCATGTCCCTCCCTAACATCACTCTACAGACAGTAGTGGTTCATGTCCCCTCCCTAACATCACTCTACAGACAGTAGTGGTTCATGTCCCCTCCCTAACATCACTCTACAGACAGTAGTGGTTCATGTCCCCTCCCTAACATCACTCTACAGACAGTAGTGGTTCATGTCCCCTCCCTAACATCACTCTACAGACAGTAGTGGTTCATGTCCCCTCCCTAACATCACTCTACAGACAGTAGTGGTTCATGTCCCCTCCCTAACATCACTCTACAGACAGTAGTGGTTCTGAGTTCATGTCCCCTCCCTAACATCACTCTACAGACAGTATTGGTTCTGAGTTCATGTCCCCTCCCTAACATCACTCTACAGACAGTAGTGGTTCATGTCCCCTCCCTAACATCACTCTACAGACAGTAGTGGTTCTGAGTTCATGTCCCCTCCCTAACATCACTCTACAGACAGTAGTGGTTCATGTCCCCTCCCTAACATCACTCTACAGACAGTAGTGGTTCTGAGTTCATGTCCCCTCCCTAACATCACTCTACAGACAGTAGTGGTTCTGAGTTCATGTCCCTCCCTAACATCACTCTACAGACAGTAGTGGTTCTGAGTTCATGTCCCCTCCCTAACATCACTCTACAGACAGTAGTGGTTCATGTCCCCTCCCTAACATCACTCTACAGACAGTAGTGGTTCATGTCCCCTCCCTAACATCACTCTACAGACAGTAGTGGTTCATGTCCCCTCCCTAACATCACTCTACAGACAGTAGTGGTTCTGAGTTCATGTCCCCTCCCTAACATCACTCTACAGACAGTATTGGTTCTGAGTTCATGTCCCCTCCCTAACATCACTCTACAGACAGTAGTGGTTCATGTCCCCTCCCTAACATCACTCTACAGACAGTAGTGGTTCTGAGTTCATGTCCCCTCCCTAACATCACTCTACAGACAGTAGTGGTTCATGTCCCCTCCCTAACATCACTCTACAGACAGTAGTGGTTCTGAGTTCATGTCCTCCCTAACATCACTCTACAGACAGTAGTGGTTCTGAGTTCATGTCCCCTCCCTAACATCACTCTACAGACAGTAGTGGTTCTGAGTTCATGTCCCCTCCCTAACATCACTCTACAGACAGTAGTGGTTCATGTCCCCTCCCTAACATCACTCTACAGACAGTATTGGTTCTGAGTTCATGTCCCCTCCCTAACATCACTCTACAGACAGTAGTGGTTCATGTCCCCTCCCTAACATCACTCTACAGACAGTAGTGGTTCATGTCCCCTCCCTAACATCACTCTACAGACAGTAGTGGTTCATGTCCCCTCCCTAACATCACTCTACAGACAGTAGTGGTTCATGTCCCCTCCCTAACATCACTCTACAGACAGTAGTGGTTCATGTCCCCTCCTAACATCACTCTACAGACAGTAGTGGTTCATGTCCCCTCCCTAACATCACTCTACAGACAGTAGTGGTTCATGTCCCCTCCCTAACATCACTCTACAGACAGTAGTGGTTCTGAGTTCATGTCCCTCCCTAACATCACTCTACAGACAGTATTGGTTCTGAGTTCATGTCCCCTCCCTAACATCACTCTACAGACAGTAGTGGTTCATGTCCCCTCCCTAACATCACTCTACAGACAGTAGTGGTTCTGAGTTCATGTCCCCTCCCTAACATCACTCTACAGACAGTAGTGGTTCATGTCCCCTCCCTAACATCACTCTACAGACAGTAGTGGTTCTGAGTTCATGTCCCCTCCCTAACATCACTCTACAGACAGTAGTGGTTCTGAGTTCATGTCCCCTCCCTAACATCACTCTACAGACAGTAGTGGTTCTGAGTTCATGTCCCCTCCCTAACATCACTCTACAGACAGTAGTGGTTCATGTCCCCTCCCTAACATCACTCTACAGACAGTATTGGTTCTGAGTTCATGTCCCCTCCCTAACATCACTCTACAGACAGTAGTGGTTCATGTCCCCTCCCTAACATCACTCTACAGACAGTAGTGGTTCATGTCCCCTCCCTAACATCACTCTACAGACAGTAGTGGTTCATGTCCCCTCCCTAACATCACTCTACAGACAGTAGTGGTTCATGTCCCCTCCCTAACATCACTCTACAGACAGTAGTGGTTCATGTCCCCTCCCTAACATCACTCTACAGACAGTAGTGGTTCATGTCCCCTCCCTAACATCACTCTACAGACAGTAGTGGTTCATGTCCCCTCCCTAACATCACTCTACAGACAGTAGTGGTTCATGTCCCCTCCCTAACATCACTCTACAGACAGTAGTGGTTCATGTCCCCTCCCTAACATCACTCTACAGACAGTAGTGGTTCTGAGTTCATGTCCCCTCCCTAACATCACTCTACAGACAGTATTGGTTCTGAGTTCATGTCCCCTCCCTAACATCACTCTACAGACAGTAGTGGTTCATGTCCCCTCCCTAACATCACTCTACAGACAGTAGTGGTTCTGAGTTCATGTCCCCTCCCTAACATCACTCTACAGACAGTAGTGGTTCTGAGTTCATGTCCCCTCCCTAACATCACTCTACAGACAGTAGTGGTTCATGTCCCCTCCCTAACATCACTCTACAGACAGTAGTGGTTCATGTCCCCTCCCTAACATCACTCTACAGACAGTAGTGGTTCATGTCCCCTCCCTAACATCACTCTACAGACAGTAGTGGTTCATGTCCCCTCCCTAACATCACTCTACAGACAGTAGTGGTTCATGTCCCCTCCCTAACATCACTCTACAGACAGTAGTGGTTCATGTCCCCTCCCTAACATCACTCTACAGACAGTAGTGGTTCATGTCCCCTCCCTAACATCACTCTACAGACAGTAGTGGTTCATGTCCCCTCCCTAACATCACTCTACAGACAGTAGTGGTTCATGTCCCCTCCCTAACATCACTCTACAGACAGTAGTGGTTCATGTCCCCTCCCTAACATCACTCTACAGACAGTAGTGGTTCATGTCCCTCCCTAACATCACTCTACAGACAGTAGTGGTTCATGTCCCCTCCCTAACATCACTCTACAGACAGTAGTGGTTCATGTCCCCTCCCTAACATCACTCTACAGACAGTAGTGGTTCATGTCCCCTCCCTAACATCACTCTACAGACAGTAGTGGTTCATGTCCCCTCCCTAACATCACTCTACAGACAGTAGTGGTTCATGTCCCCTCCCTAACATCACTCTACAGACAGTATTGGTTCATGTCCTCCCTAACATCACTCTACAGACAGTAGTGGTTCATGTCCCCTCCCTAACATCACTCTACAGACAGTAGTGGTTCATGTCCCCTCCCTAACATCACTCTACAGACAGTAGTGGTTCATGTCCCCTCCCTAACATCACTCTACAGACAGTATTGGTTCATGTCCCTCCCTAACATCACTCTACAGACAGTAGTGGTTCATGTCCCCTCCCTAACATCACTCTACAGACAGTAGTGGTTCATGTCCCCTCCCTAACATCACTCTACAGACAGTAGTGGTTCATGTCCCCTCCCTAACATCACTCTACAGACAGTATTGGTTCTGTGTTCATGTCCCCTCCCTAACATCACTCTACAGACAGTATTGGTTCTGAGTTCATGTCCCCTCCCTAACATCACTCTACAGACAGTAGTGGTTCATGTCCCCTCCCTAACATCACTCTACAGACAGTAGTGGTTCTGAGTTCATGTCCCCTCCCTAACATCACTCTACAGACAGTATTGGTTCTGAGTTCATGTCCCCTCCCTAACATCACTCTACAGACAGTAGTGGTTCATGTCCCCTCCCTAACATCACTCTACAGACAGTAGTGGTTCATGTCCCCTCCCTAACATCACTCTACAGACAGTAGTGGTTCATGTCCCCTCCCTAACATCACTCTACAGACAGTAGTGGTTCATGTCCCCTCCCTAACATCACTCTACAGACAGTATTGGTTCATGTCCCCTCCCTAACATCACTCTACAGACAGTAGTGGTTCATGTCCCCTCCCTAACATCACTCTACAGACAGTAGTGGTTCATGTCCCCTCCCTAACATCACTCTACAGACAGTAGTGGTTCATGTCCCCTCCCTAACATCACTCTACAGACAGTAGTGGTTCATGTCCCCTCCCTAACATCACTCTACAGACAGTAGTGGTTCATGTCCCCTCCCTAACATCACTCTACAGACAGTAGTGGTTCTGTGTTCATGTCCCCTCCCTAACATCACTCTACAGACAGTAGTGGTTCATGTCCCCTCCCTAACATCACTCTACAGACAGTAGTGGTTCTGAGTTCATGTCCCCTCCCTAACATCACTCTACAGACAGTAGTGGTTCATGTCCCCTCCCTAACATCACTCTACAGACAGTAGTGGTTCATGTCCCCTCCCTAACATCACTCTACAGACAGTAGTGGTTCATGTCCCCTCCCTAACATCACTCTACAGACAGTATTGGTTCATGTCCCCTCCCTAACATCACTCTACAGACAGTAGTGGTTCATGTCCCCTCCCTAACATCACTCTACAGACAGTAGTGGTTCATGTCCCCTCCCTAACATCACTCTACAGACAGTAGTGGTTCATGTCCCCTCCCTAACATCACTCTACAGACAGTAGTGGTTCATGTCCCCTCCCTAACATCACTCTACAGACAGTAGTGGTTCATGTCCCCTCCCTAACATCACTCTACAGACAGTAGTGGTTCATGTCCCCTCCCTAACATCACTCTACAGACAGTAGTGGTTCATGTCCCCTCCCTAACATCACTCTACAGACAGTAGTGGTTCATGTCCCCTCCCTAACATCACTCTACAGACAGTAGTGGTTCATGTCCCCTCCCTAACATCACTCTACAGACAGTAGTGGTTCATGTCCTCTCCCTAACATCACTCTACAGACAGTAGTGGTTCATGTCCCCTCCCTAACATCACTCTACAGACAGTAGTGGTTCATGTCCCCTCCCTAACATCACTCTACAGACAGTAGTGGTTCTGAGTTCATGTCCCTCCCTAACATCACTCTACAGACAGTATTGGTTCTGAGTTCATGTCCCCTCCCTAACATCACTCTACAGACAGTAGTGGTTCATGTCCCCTCCTAACATCACTCTACAGACAGTAGTGGTTCATGTCCCCTCCCTAACATCACTCTACAGACAGTAGTGGTTCATGTCCTCCCTAACATCACTCTACAGACAGTAGTGGTTCATGTCCCCTCCCTAACATCACTCTACAGACAGTAGTGGTTCATGTCCCCTCCCTAACATCACTCTACAGACAGTAGTGGTTCATGTCCCCTCCCTAACATCACTCTACAGACAGTAGTGGTTCTGAGTTCATGTCCCCTCCCTAACATCACTCTACAGACAGTAGTGGTTCTGAGTTCATGTCCCCTCCCTAACATCACTCTACAGACAGTAGTGGTTCATGTCCCCTCCCTAACATCACTCTACAGACAGTAGTGGTTCATGTCCCCTCCCTAACATCACTCTACAGACAGTAGTGGTTCATGTCCCCTCCCTAACATCACTCTACAGACAGTATTGGTTCATGTCCCCTCCCTAACATCACTCTACAGACAGTAGTGGTTCATGTCCACTCCCTAACATCACTCTACAGACAGTATTGGTTCATGTCCCCTCCTAACATCACTCTACAGACAGTAGTGGTTCATGTCCCCTCCCTAACATCACTCTACAGACAGTAGTGGTTCATGTCCCCTCCCTAACATCACTCTACAGACAGTAGTGGTTCATGTCCCCTCCCTAACATCACTCTACAGACAGTAGTGGTTCTGAGTTCATGTCCCCTCCCTAACATCACTCTACAGACAGTAGTGGTTCATGTCCCCTCCCTAACATCACTCTACAGACAGTAGTGGTTCATGTCCCCTCCCTAACATCACTCTACAGACAGTAGTGGTTCATGTCCCCTCCTAACATCACTCTACAGACAGTATTGGTTCTGAGTTCATGTCCCCTCCCTAACATCACTCTACAGACAGTAGTGGTTCATGTCCCCTCCCTAACATCACTCTACAGACAGTAGTGGTTCATGTCCCCTCCCTAACATCACTCTACAGACAGTAGTGGTTCATGTCCCCTCCCTAACATCACTCTACAGACAGTAGTGGTTCATGTCCCCTCCCTAACATCACTCTACAGACAGTAGTGGTTCATGTCCCCTCCCTAACATCACTCTACAGACAGTAGTGGTTCATGTCCCCTCCTAACATCACTCTACAGACAGTAGTGGTTCATGTCCCCTCCCTAACATCACTCTACAGACAGTAGTGGTTCATGTCCCCTCCCTAACATCACTCTACAGACAGTAGTGGTTCATGTCCCCTCCCTAACATCACTCTACAGACAGTAGTGGTTCATGTCCCCTCCCTAACATCACTCTACAGACAGTAGTGGTTCATGTCCCCTCCCTAACATCACTCTACAGACAGTAGTGGTTCATGTCCCCTCCCTAACATCACTCTACAGACAGTAGTGGTTCATGTCCCCTCCCTAACATCACTCTACAGACAGTAGTGGTTCATGTCCCCTCCCTAACATCACTCTACAGACAGTAGTGGTTCATGTCCCCTCCCTAACATCACTCTACAGACAGTAGTGGTTCATGTCCCCTCCCTAACATCACTCTACAGACAGTAGTGGTTCATGTCCCCTCCCTAACATCACTCTACAGACAGTAGTGGTTCATGTCCCCTCCCTAACATCACTCTACAGACAGTAGTGGTTCATGTCCCCTCCCTAACATCACTCTACAGACAGTAGTGGTTCATGTCCCCTCCCTAACATCACTCTACAGACAGTAGTGGTTCATGTCCCCTCCCTAACATCACTCTACAGACAGTAGTGGTTCATGTCCCCTCCCTAACATCACTCTACAGACAGTAGTGGTTCATGTCCCCTCCCTAACATCACTCTACAGACAGTAGTGGTTCATGTCCCCTCCCTAGTATCACTCTACAGACAGTAGTGGTTCATGTCCCCTCCCTAACATCACTCTACAGACAGTATTGGTTCATGTCCCCTCCCTAACATCACTCTACAGACAGTAGTGGTTCATGTCCCCTCCCTAACATCACTCTACAGACAGTAGTGGTTCATGTCCCCTCCCTAACATCACTCTACAGACAGTAGTGGTTCATGTCCCCTCCCTAACATCACTCTACAGACAGTAGTGGTTCATGTCCCCTCCCTAACATCACTCTACAGACAGTAGTGGTTCATGTCCCCTCCCTAACATCACTCTACAGACAGTAGTGGTTCATGTCCCCTCCCTAACATCACTCTACAGACAGTAGTGGTTCATGTCCCCTCCCTAACATCACTCTACAGACAGTAGTGGTTCATGTCCCCTCCCTAACATCACTCTACAGACAGTAGTGGTTCATGTCCCCTCCCTAACATCACTCTACAGACAGTAGTGGTTCATGTCCCCTCCCTAACATCACTCTACAGACAGTAGTGGTTCATGTCCCCTCCCTAACATCACTCTACAGACAGTAGTGGTTCATGTCCCCTCCCTAACATCACTCTACAGACAGTAGTGGTTCATGTCCCCTCCCTAACATCACTCTACAGACAGTAGTGGTTCATGTCCCCTCCCTAACATCACTCTACAGACAGTAGTGGTTCATGTCCCCTCCCTAACATCACTCTACAGACAGTAGTGGTTCATGTCCCCTCCCTAACATCACTCTACAGACAGTAGTGGTTCATGTCCCCTCCCTAACATCACTCTACAGACAGTAGTGGTTCATGTCCCCTCCCTAACATCACTCTACAGACAGTAGTGGTTCATGTCCCCTCCCTAACATCACTCTACAGACAGTAGTGGTTCATGTCCCCTCCCTAACATCACTCTACAGACAGTAGTGGTTCATGTCCCCTCCCTAACATCACTCTACAGACAGTAGTGGTTCTGAGTTCATGTCCCCTCCCTAACATCACTCTACAGACAGTAGTGGTTCATGTCCCCTCCCTAACATCACTCTACAGACAGTATTGGTTCATGTCCCCTCCCTAACATCACTCTACAGACAGTAGTGGTTCATGTCCCCTCCCTAACATCACTCTACAGACAGTAGTGGTTCATGTCCCCTCCCTAACATCACTCTACAGACAGTAGTGGTTCATGTCCCCTCCCTAACATCACTCTACAGACAGTAGTGGTTCATGTCCCCTCCCTAACATCACTCTACAGACAGTAGTGGTTCATGTCCCCTCCCTAACATCACTCTACAGACAGTAGTGGTTCATGTCCCCTCCCTAACATCACTCTACAGACAGTAGTGGTTCATGTCCCCTCCCTAACATCACTCTACAGACAGTAGTGGTTCATGTCCCCTCCCTAACATCACTCTACAGACAGTAGTGGTTCATGTCCCCTCCCTAACATCACTCTACAGACAGTAGTGGTTCATGTCCCCTCCCTAACATCACTCTACAGACAGTAGTGGTTCATGTCCCCTCCCTAACATCACTCTACAGACAGTATTGGTTCTGTGTTCATGTCCCCTCCCTAACATCACTCTACAGACAGTAGTGGTTCTGTGTTCATGTCCCCTCCCTAACATCACTCTACAGACAGTATTGGTTCTGTGTTCATGTCCCCTCCCTAACATCACTCTACAGACAGTAGTGGTTCATGTCCCCTCCCTAACATCACTCTACAGACAGTAGTGGTTCATGTCCCCTCCCTAACATCACTCTACAGACAGTAGTGGTTCATGTCCCCTCCCTAACATCACTCTACAGACAGTAGTGGTTCATGTCCCCTCCCTAACATCACTCTACAGACAGTAGTGGTTCATGTCCCCTCCCTAACATCACTCTACAGACAGTAGTGGTTCATGTCCCCTCCCTAACATCACTCTACAGACAGTAGTGGTTCATGTCCCCTCCCTAACATCACTCTACAGACAGTAGTGGTTCATGTCCCCTCCCTAACATCACTCTACAGACAGTAGTGGTTCATGTCCCCTCCCTAACATCACTCTACAGACAGTAGTGGTTCATGTCCCCTCCCTAACATCACTCTACAGACAGTAGTGGTTCATGTCCCCTCCCTAACATCACTCTACAGACAGTAGTGGTTCATGTCCCCTCCCTAACATCACTCTACAGACAGTAGTGGTTCATGTCCCCTCCCTAACATCACTCTACAGACAGTAGTGGTTCATGTCCCCTCCCTAACATCACTCTACAGACAGTAGTGGTTCATGTCCCCTCCCTAACATCACTCTACAGACAGTAGTGGTTCTGAGTTCATGTCCCCTCCCTAACATCACTCTACAGACAGTAGTGGTTCATGTCCCCTCCCTAACATCACTCTACAGACAGTATTGGTTCATGTCCCCTCCCTAACATCACTCTACAGACAGTAGTGGTTCATGTCCCCTCCCTAACATCACTCTACAGACAGTAGTGGTACATGTCCCCTCCCTAACATCACTCTACAGACAGTAGTGGTTCATGTCCCCTCCCTAACATCACTCTACAGACAGTAGTGGTTCATGTCCCCTCCCTAACATCACTCTACAGACAGTAGTGGTTCATGTCCCCTCCCTAACATCACTCTACAGACAGTAGTGGTTCATGTCCCCTCCCTAACATCACTCTACAGACAGTAGTGGTTCATGTCCCCTCCCTAACATCACTCTACAGACAGTAGTGGTTCATGTCCCCTCCCTAACATCACTCTACAGACAGTAGTGGTTCATGTCCCCTCCCTAACATCACTCTACAGACAGTAGTGGTTCATGTCCCCTCCCTAACATCACTCTACAGACAGTAGTGGTTCATGTCCCCTCCCTAACATCACTCTACAGACAGTATTGGTTCTGTGTTCATGTCCCCTCCCTAACATCACTCTACAGACAGTAGTGGTTCTGTGTTCATGTCCCCTCCCTAACATCACTCTACAGACAGTATTGGTTCTGTGTTCATGTCCCCTCCCTAACATCACTCTACAGACAGTAGTGGTTCATGTCCCCTCCCTAACATCACTCTACAGACAGTAGTGGTTCATGTCCCCTCCCTAACATCACTCTACAGACAGTAGTGGTTCATGTCCCCTCCCTAACATCACTCTACAGACAGTAGTGGTTCATGTCCCCTCCCTAACATCACTCTACAGACAGTAGTGGTTCATGTCCCCTCCCTAACATCACTCTACAGACAGTAGTGGTTCATGTCCCCTCCCTAACATCACTCTACAGACAGTAGTGGTTCATGTCCCTCCCTAACATCACTCTACAGACAGTAGTGGTTCATGTCCCCTCCCTAACATCACTCTACAGACAGTAGTGGTTCATGTCCCCTCCCTAACATCACTCTACAGACAGTAGTGGTTCATGTCCCCTCCCTAACATCACTCTACAGACAGTAGTGGTTCATGTCCCCTCCCTAACATCACTCTACAGACAGTATTGGTTCTGAGTTCATGTCCCCTCCCTAACATCACTCTACAGACAGTAGTGGTTCATGTCCCCTCCCTAACATCACTCTACAGACAGTATTGGTTCATGTCCCTCCCTAACATCACTCTACAGACAGTAGTGGTTCATGTCCCCTCCCTAACATCACTCTACAGACAGTAGTGGTTCATGTCCCCTCCTAACATCACTCTACAGACAGTAGTGGTTCATGTCCCCTCCCTAACATCACTCTACAGACAGTAGTGGTTCTGAGTTCATGTCCCCTCCCTAACATCACTCTACAGACAGTAGTGGTTCATGTCCCCTCCCTAACATCACTCTACAGACAGTAGTGGTTCATGTCCCCTCCCTAACATCACTCTACAGACAGTAGTGGTTCATGTCCCCTCCCTAACATCACTCTACAGACAGTATTGGTTCTGAGTTCATGTCCCCTCCCTAACATCACTCTACAGACAGTAGTGGTTCATGTCCCCTCCCTAACATCACTCTACAGACAGTAGTGGTTCATGTCCCCTCCCTAACATCACTCTACAGACAGTAGTGGTTCATGTCCCCTCCCTAACATCACTCTACAGACAGTAGTGGTTCATGTCCCCTCCCTAACATCACTCTACAGACAGTAGTGGTTCATGTCCCCTCCCTAACATCACTCTACAGACAGTAGTGGTTCATGTCCCCTCCCTAACATCACTCTACAGACAGTAGTGGTTCATGTCCCCTCCCTAACATCACTCTACAGACAGTAGTGGTTCATGTCCCCTCCCTAACATCACTCTACAGACAGTAGTGGTTCATGTCCCCTCCCTAACATCACTCTACAGACAGTAGTGGTTCATGTCCCCTCCCTAACATCACTCTACAGACAGTAGTGGTTCATGTCCCCTCCCTAACATCACTCTACAGACAGTAGTGGTTCATGTCCCCTCCCTAACATCACTCTACAGACAGTAGTGGTTCATGTCCCCTCCCTAACATCACTCTACAGACAGTAGTGGTTCATGTCCCCTCCCTAACATCACTCTACAGACAGTAGTGGTTCATGTCCCCTCCCTAACATCACTCTACAGACAGTAGTGGTTCATGTCCCCTCCCTAACATCACTCTACAGACAGTAGTGGTTCATGTCCCCTCCCTAACATCACTCTACAGACAGTAGTGGTTCATGTCCCCTCCCTAACATCACTCTACAGACAGTAGTGGTTCATGTCCCCTCCCTAACATCACTCTACAGACAGTAGTGGTTCATGTCCCCTCCCTAACATCACTCTACAGACAGTAGTGGTTCATGTCCCCTCCCTAACATCACTCTACAGACAGTAGTGGTTCATGTCCCCTCCCTAACATCACTCTACAGACAGTAGTGGTTCATGTCCCCTCCCTAACATCACTCTACAGACAGTAGTGGTTCATGTCCCCTCCCTAACATCACTCTACAGACAGTAGTGGTTCATGTCCCCTCCCTAACATCACTCTACAGACAGTAGTGGTTCATGTCCCCTCCCTAACATCACTCTACAGACAGTAGTGGTTCATGTCCCCTCCCTAACATCACTCTACAGACAGTAGTGGTTCATGTCCCCTCCCTAACATCACTCTACAGACAGTAGTGGTTCATGTCCCCTCCCTAACATCACTCTACAGACAGTAGTGGTTCATGTCCCCTCCCTAACATCACTCTACAGACAGTAGTGGTTCATGTCCCCTCCCTAACATCACTCTACAGACAGTATTGGTTCATGTCCCCTCCCTAACATCACTCTACAGACAGTAGTGGTTCATGTCCCCTCCCTAACATCACTCTACAGACAGTAGTGGTTCATGTCCCCTCCCTAACATCACTCTACAGACAGTAGTGGTTCATGTCCCCTCCCTAACATCACTCTACAGACAGTAGTGGTTCATGTCCCCTCCCTAACATCACTCTACAGACAGTAGTGGTTCATGTCCCCTCCCTAACATCACTCTACAGACAGTAGTGGTTCTGAGTTCATGTCCCCTCCCTAACATCACTCTACAGACAGTAGTGGTTCATGTCCCCTCCCTAACATCACTCTACAGACAGTAGTGGTTCATGTCCCCTCCCTAACATCACTCTACAGACAGTAGTGGTTCATGTCCCCTCCCTAACATCACTCTACAGACAGTAGTGGTTCATGTCCCCTCCCTAACATCACTCTACAGACAGTATTGGTTCATGTCCCCTCCCTAACATCACTCTACAGACAGTAGTGGTTCATGTCCCCTCCCTAACATCACTCTACAGACAGTAGTGGTTCATGTCCCCTCCCTAACATCACTCTACAGACAGTAGTGGTTCATGTCCCCTCCCTAACATCACTCTACAGACAGTAGTGGTTCATGTCCCCTCCCTAACATCACTCTACAGACAGTAGTGGTTCATGTCCCCTCCCTAACATCACTCTACAGACAGTAGTGGTTCATGTCCCCTCCCTAACATCACTCTACAGACAGTAGTGGTTCATGTCCCCTCCCTAACATCACTCTACAGACAGTAGTGGTTCATGTCCCCTCCCTAACATCACTCTACAGACAGTAGTGGTTCTGAGTTCATGTCCCCTCCCTAACATCACTCTACAGACAGTATTGGTTCATGTCCCCTCCCTAACATCACTCTACAGACAGTAGTGGTTCTGAGTTCATGTCCCCTCCCTAACATCACTCTACAGACAGTATTGGTTCATGTCCCTCCCTAACATCACTCTACAGACAGTAGTGGTTCATGTCCCCTCCCTAACATCACTCTACAGACAGTAGTGGTTCATGTCCCCTCCCTAACATCACTCTACAGACAGTAGTGGTTCATGTCCCCTCCCTAACATCACTCTACAGACAGTAGTGGTTCATGTCCCCTCCCTAACATCACTCTACAGACAGTAGTGGTTCATGTCCCCTCCCTAACATCACTCTACAGACAGTAGTGGTTCATGTCCCCTCCCTAACATCACTCTACAGACAGTAGTGGTTCATGTCCCCTCCCTAACATCACTCTACAGACAGTAGTGGTTCATGTCCCCTCCCTAACATCACTCTACAGACAGTAGTGGTTCATGTCCCCTCCCTAACATCACTCTACAGACAGTAGTGGTTCATGTCCCTCCCTAACATCACTCTACAGACAGTAGTGGTTCATGTCCCCTCCCTAACATCACTCTACAGACAGTAGTGGTTCATGTCCCCTCCCTAACATCACTCTACAGACAGTAGTGGTTCATGTCCCCTCCCTAACATCACTCTACAGACAGTAGTGGTTCATGTCCCCTCCCTAACATCACTCTACAGACAGTAGTGGTTCATGTCCCCTCCCTAACATCACTCTACAGACAGTAGTGGTTCATGTCCCCTCCCTAACATCACTCTACAGACAGTAGTGGTTCATGTCCCCTCCCTAACATCACTCTACAGACAGTAGTGGTTCATGTCCCCTCCCTAACATCACTCTACAGACAGTAGTGGTTCATGTCCCCTCCCTAACATCACTCTACAGACAGTAGTGGTTCATGTCCCCTCCCTAACATCACTCTACAGACAGTAGTGGTTCATGTCCCCTCCCTAACATCACTCTACAGACAGTAGTGGTTCATGTCCCCTCCCTAACATCACTCTACAGACAGTAGTGGTTCATGTCCCCTCCCTAACATCACTCTACAGACAGTAGTGGTTCATGTCCCCTCCCTAACATCACTCTACAGACAGTAGTGGTTCATGTCCCCTCCCTAACATCACTCTACAGACAGTATTGGTTCATGTCCCCTCCCTAACATCACTCTACAGACAGTAGTGGTTCATGTCCCCTCCCTAACATCACTCTACAGACAGTAGTGGTTCATGTCCCCTCCCTAACATCACTCTACAGACAGTATTGGTTCATGTCCCCTCCCTAACATCACTCTACAGACAGTAGTGGTTCATGTCCCCTCCCTAACATCACTCTACAGACAGTAGTGGTTCATGTCCCCTCCCTAACATCACTCTATGTATCGATCTGTTCTTTATTATTAAACTCACCAACTTCACCTTCTTCCGGCTTCCTGACTCCTGCTTCCTGCTTCCTGCTTCCTGACTCCTGCTTCCTGACTCCTGCTTCCTGCTTCCTGCTTCCTGCTTCCTGACTCCTGCTTCCTGACTCCTGCTTCCTGACTCCTGCTTCCTGCTTCCTGCTTCCTGCTTCCTGACTCCTGCTTCCTGACTCCTGCTTCCTGACTCCTGCTTCCTGACTCCTGCTTCCTGACTCCTGCTTCCTGACTCCTGCTTCCTGACTCCTGCTTCCTGACTCCTGCTTCCTGACTCCTGCTTCCTGCTTCCTGCTTCCTGACTCCTGCTTCCTGACTCCTGACTCCTGCTTCCTGACTCCTGCTTCCTGACTCCTGCTTCCTGACTCCTGCTTCCTGACTCCTGCTTCCTGACTCCTGCTTCCTGACTCCTGCTTCCTGACTCCTGCTTCCTGACTCCTGCTTCCTGACTCCTGCTTCCTGACTCCTGCTTCCTGACTCCTGCTTCCTGACTCCTGCTTCCTGACTCCCAGCATCATTGTTACAAATGTTTTTGAAGTGTATGTCATATATCTAGGAGATATAAGAAAGCTCAGGAAATGTTTATAAATGTTTAGACACATTTAACCCCTTGTTGTTGTTGGCACAAAACTACCTTCGTTCTTCCATTATTTTGTCAGGGTTACCTTCAGACCAGTCCCATAACACTGGTGGGGGAAATAGAACAAAACGGAGAACACCGCCGTATTGGTGAGAGTCTCCCCTTCTTACAGTGGGGTAAAACGGTTCAGACACCTCAGACAAAAGCTGACACATCGGCGTTACCGACTTCAGACGAGTCACTCGTGGAGGTCGTACAGCACAACGGAGAACACCATATTAGTTTGTTGGCCAAACCGTTAGGATGCTACAGACATTTTCAGGATGTCTACCAGTCTGACCAACAGCGGTATAAATCGGACTCTTTCCACCGCAGATAGGGAAGGGCCACATAGGAGGATGCGATGTATTGAGACACAGCCCATGCAGAAAACATCTCCAGCTCATTAAACTGACAGATATAAATGTTTTTTATTTTTATTATATTACTTAGATTGACGCACCGGTACGTCAATAGACTCTATACTATAAAAAATATGAAACTAGTTCCGTTCCAAATGCCAAGATGTGGAGGGCAAAACATGAGAGAGAGATGGAGGCAGAAGGAAAGGGAGATGCAGAGACCAAAGCTTATAAATGGCAGAAGCTTTAACAGTTATTATTATGGCCACACTGGAAATAATAGAATTGGCCGCACGCTTCGTAACTTTCAGAATATGTCAAAGATACATTTTAATCTCCCACAAAAAAAAATCATTGATTAAAAGAAGAAGCTTCCTTCTCGTTGTTTTTCGCAGCCAAAATGGAAAATGGATTTGACTCTTTTCCACCATGGCTACTAGATCTGATCGTGGGTCCTGTCCATAATCGTTATCTGGGCCCTCTTCAGGTTCCAGTCACGTCCCAATCAGACACCAGTCAGGTGGCAACCAGAGAGACAGAATCCAGTCAGGTCCCAGTCAGGTCCCAGTCAGGTCCCAGTCAGGTCCCAGTCAGACCCCAGTCAGGTCCCGGTCAGGTCCCAGTCAGACCCCAGTCAGCCAGGTGACCAGTCAGACCCCAGTCAGGTCCCAGTCAGGTCCCAGTCAGCCAGCTGGCCAGTCAGACCCCAGTCAGACCGCAGTCAGCCAGCTGGCCAGTCAGACCCCAGTCAGCCAGCTGGCCAGTCAGACCCCAGTCAGCCAGCTGGCCAGGCAGACCCCAGTCAGACCCCAGTCAAACCCCGGTCTACCAGTTGGCCAGTCAGACCCCAGTCAGACCTCAATTAAACCCCAGCCAGCCAGCTGGCCAGTCAGACCCCAGCCAGCCAGCTGGCCAGTCAGACCCCAGCCAGCCAGCTGGCCAGTCAGACCCCAGTCAAACCCCTGTCTACCAGCTGGCCAGTCAGACCCCAGTCAGTCAGCTGGCCAGTTTCTTTATTCCATGTGTAACTCTGTGTTGTTTGTGTCGAACTGCTTTGCTTTATTCTTGGCCAGGTCACAGTTGTAAATGAGAACTTGTTTCTCAAGTGGCCTACCTGGTTAAATAAATGTGAAATCAAATTTTTTAAAATAAAAGTTTGGTGGAGGAGGAGTAACAGTCTGGGGCCATTTTTCATGGTTCGGGCCCCTCAGTTCCAGTCAAGGGAAATCATAACGCTGCAGCATACAGTGACATTCTAGACAATTCTGTGCTTCCAACTTTGTGGTAACAGTGTGGGGAAGGCCATTTCCTGTTTCAGCATGCTGTTCCAGCAATGCCAACGTGCACAAATCAAGATCCATACAGAAATGGTTTGTCGAGATCAGCGTGGAAGAACTTGACTGGCCTACACAGAGCCCTGACCTCAACCCCATCGAACACCTTTGGGGATGAGCCAGGACTAATCACCTAACATCAGTGCCAGACTTCACTAATGCTCTTGTGACTGAATGGAGGTCCCAGCTGCAATGTTCTAACATCTAGTGGAAAGCCTTCCCAGAAGAGTGGAGGCTGTTATAGCAGCAATGTTCCAACATCTAGTGGAAAGCCTTCCCAGAAGAGTGGAGGCTGTTATAGCAGCAATGTTCTAACATCTAGTGGAAAGCCTTCCCAGAAGAGTGGAGGCTGTTATAGCAGCAATGTTCTAACATCTAGTGGAAAGCCTTCCCAGAAGAGTGGAGGCTGTTATAGCAGCAATGTTCCAACATCTAGTGGAAAGCCTTCCCAGAAGAGTGGAGGCTGTTATAGCAACAATGTACCAGCATCTAGTGGAAAGCATTCCCAGAAGAGAGCAATGTTCCAACATCTAGTGGAAAGCCTTCCCAGAAGAGTGGAGGCTGTTATAGCAACAATGTTCCATCATCTCCCAGAAGAGTGGAAAGCCTTCCCAGAAGAGTGGAGGCTGTTATAGCAGCAATGTTCCTACATCTAGTGGAAAGCCTTCCCAGAAGAGTGGAGACTGTTATAGCAACAAAGGGGGACATCTAGTGGAAAGCCTTCCCAGAAGAGTGGAGGCTGTTATAGCAACTTCCCAGAAAAAGGGGACCAGCTCCATATTAAAGCCTTCCCAGAAGAGTGGAGGCTGTTATAGCAACAATGTTCCTACATCTAGTGGAAAGCCTTCCCAGAAGAGTGGAGACTGTTATAGCAACAAAAGGGGGACCAGCTCCATATTAAAGCCTTCCCAGAAGAGTGGAGGCTGTTATAGCAACAAAAGGGGACCAGCTCCATATTAAAGCCTTCCCAGAAGAGTGGAGGCTGTTATAGCAACAAAAGGGGGACCAGCTCCATATTTTTAATATATTTTGTATTTAACCTTTATTTAACTTGAATTCATCCCCATGATTTATGGAATGAGATGTTGGAGGAGCAGGTGTCCACATACATTTGGTCATGTAGTGCACTATGACTTACCCTTCAATCCATACTTGTTGCGTCGGCCATATTTGTTGATGAGAATGAAGAGGACGATGAGGAGAACACTGGTGAAACCAGCCAGACCTACTGCTATCGACACCTGGAGACACAGACTGGAGACAGACAGACAGGTTAGGAGACAGACAGACAGGTTAGGAGACAGACAGACAGGTTAGGAGACAGACAGACAGGTGAAACCAGCCAGACCTACTGCTATCGACACCTGGAGACAGACAGACAGGTTAGGAGACAGACAGACAGACAGACAGACAGACAGACAGACAGACAGACAGACAGACAGGTTAGGAGACAGACAGACAGGTTAGGCAACAGACAGACAGACAGACAGACAGACAGACAGACAGACAGACAGACAGACAGGTGATTCTAGCCACCCCCAGTACTGTGGACACCAGGAGACAGACAGAGAGACAGACAGGTTAGGAGACAGACAGACAGGTTAGGAGACTGACAGAGAGACAGGTGATTCTAGCCAGCCCCAGTACTGTGGAAACCAGGAGACACTACACTACTTTTGAACAGAGCCCTATGGACTGTGGTCTAAAGTAGTGCCCTATGTAGGGATTAGTGTGCTATTTGAGACAGACCCTGAGTCATTATAAACTCACCCCAAACGTCTCCTCTTCCGGCCTGATGGCATTGTTTGATGGCACTGGGCTACCTGGAATACAGACAGAGACAGTAGGAGCACTGGAGAATACAACCCACTCCCAAATGGCACACTATTCCATAGTACACTAGCTTTGACCAGAGCCCTCCTTGCCTTGTAGTGTGCTATATATGGAACAGGGTTCTATTTGGGATGCAGTCTAACTCCAGAGCAGAATTGTGGAGTAAAAATCGACCGACAGGCTGGAGTCTTTAAATCCCATTTCACATAAAACAGTTTCCTTATCAGAAGATATTATACACTGGAGGTTATTTATATAAAAGAACAGAGGACATGAACAGGACAAGCTGGAGCAAAGTGAACACACACACACACGGACTGAAACACACACACACTCACACACTCACACACACCACACACACACACTCACACACTCTTACACTCACACACACACTGAAACACACACTCACACAGACTCACACCACACACACACACACACACACACACTCACACACACCACACACACACACACAGAATCACACACCACTCACTCATACACACTCACACACACAGACTCACAACCATGAAATGGAGTCTCTGTCGGCTGCTGTCGGATACAATTTGAAGGATGAGAGGAGGCTGAAGATCAGAGAGAATTGGGGGTGTCTGTGTCTGTGTCTGTGTGTGTGTGTGTGTGTGTGTGTGTGTGTGTGTGTGTGTGTGTCTGAGTGTGTTGAATTAAGCAGTCCCTTTTCTCAGCCCGTAATAACTATAAGCAGCCTGTAACAACTATACGCAGCTCCTTCCCTCCAAACCTCCCTTCAACCCTCCTTCCTCCAAACCTCCCTTCAACCCTCCCTCCCAACCTCCCTTCAACCCTCCCTTCAACCCTCCCTTCAACCCTCCCTCCCTCCAAACCTCCTCAAACCTCCTTCAACCCTCCCTCCCTCCAATCCTCCTTCAACCCTCCCTCCTACAAACCTCCTTCAACCCTCCCTCCCTCCAAACCTCCCTTCAACCCTCCTTCCCTACAAACCTCCCTTCAACCCTCCTTCCCTCCAATCCTCCCTTCAACCCTCCTTCCCTACAAACCTCCCTTCAACCCTCCCTCCCTCCAATCCTCCCTTCAACCCTCCCTCCCTCCAATCCTCCCTTCAGCCCTCCCTCCTCCAATCCTCCTTCACCCTCCCTCCCTTCAACCCTCCCTCCCTCTAACCATCCCTCTAACCCTCCCTTCAACCCTCCAACCCTCCCTTCAACCCTCCTTCCCTCCCTTCAACCCTCCCTCCCTTCAACCCCCCCTCCCTCCTCCAACCCTCCCTTCAACACTCCTTCCCTCCCTTCAAACCTCCTTCCATCCCTCCAACCCTCCCTTCAACCCCCTTCCTCCTCCAACCCTCCCTTCAACCCCCCTTCCCTCCCTCCAACCCTCCTTCAACACTCCTTCCTCTCTTCATCCCTCCCTCCTGCCAACCCTCCCTTCAAGACTCCTTCCCTCCCTTTATGCCTCCTTCCCTCCCTCCAACCCTCCCTTCAACCCTCCTTCCCTCCTTCCAACCCTCCCTTCAACCCTCCTTCCCTCCCTCCAACCCTCCCTTCAACCCCCTTCCCTCCCTCCAATCACCTCTCCCTTCAACCCTCCTTCCCTCCCTCCAACCCTCCTTCAACCCTCCTTCCCACCCTTCAACCCCCTTCCCTCCCTCCAACCCTCCTTCAACCCTCCTTCCCTCCCTTCAACCCTCCTTCCCTCCCTCCAACCCTCCCTTCAACCCTCCTTCCCACCCTCCAACCCTCCCTTCCCTCCCTCCAACCCTCCCTCCAACCCTCCTTCCCTCTCTTCATCCCTCCCTCCCGCCAACCCTCCTTCCCTCCCTCCAACCCTACCTTCAACCCTCCTTCCTCTCTTCATCCCTCCCTCCCTCCAACCCTCCTTCAAACCTCCCTCCCTCCCTCCAACCCTCCCCTCAACGTTCCTTTCCTGCTTCAGCCTCCTTCAACCCTCCTTCCCTCCCTCCAACTCTCCCTTCAACCCTCTTTCCTCTCTTCATCCCTCCCTCCCTCCCTCCAACCCTCCCTTCAACCCTCCTTCCTTCCTTCCCTCCAACCCTCCCTTCAACCCTCCTTCCTTCCCTCCCTTCAACTCCTCCTTCCTTCTCTCCCTCCAACCCTCCTTCCTTCCTCCCTTCAACCTCCTTCCCTCTCTTCATCCCTCCCTCCCTCCAACCCTCCCTTCAACCCTCCTTCCTTCCCGCCCTTCAACCCTCCTTCCCTCTCTTCATCCCTCCTCCCTCCAACCCTCCCTTCAAACCTCCTTCCCTCTCTTCATCCCTCCCTCCCCCTTCAACCCTCCCTCCAACCCTCCTTCAACCCTCCTTCCCTCTCTTCATCCCTCCCTCCCTCCCTCCAACCCATCCCTTCAACCCTCCTTCCCTCTCTTCATCCCTCCCTCCCTCCAACCCTCCCTTCAAACCTCCTTCCCTCTCTTCATCCCTCCCTCCCTCCCTTCAACCCTCCTTCCCTCTCTTCATCCCTCCCTCCCTCCAACCCATCCCTTCAACCCTCCTTCCCTCCCTTCCAACCCTCCTTCAACCCTCCTTCCTCCCCTTCAACCCCCCTTCCCTCCCTCCAACCCTCCCTTCAACCCTCCTTCCCTCCCTCCTACCCTCCTTCCACCCTCCAACCCTCCCTTCAACCCCCTTCCCTCCCTCCAACCCTCCTTCAACCCTCCTTCCCTCTCTTCATCCCTCCCTCCCGCCAACCTCCCTTCAACCCTCCAACCCTCTTCATCCTTCCCTCCCTCCAACCCTACCTTCAACCCTCCTTCCCTCTTTTCATCCCTCCCTCCCTTCAAACCTCCTTCCCTCCTCCAACCCTCCCCTCAACGTTCCTTTCCTCCTTCCAGCCTCCCTTCAACCCTCCTTCCCTCTCTTCATCCCTCCCTCCCTCCAACCCTGCCTTAAACCCTCCTTCCTCTCTTCAACCCTCCTTCAATCCTCCTTCCCTCCCTCCAACCCTCCTTCCCTCCCTCCCTCCCTCCAACCCCCTTCCCTCCCTCCCTCCAACCCCCCTTCCCTCCCTCCAACCCTCCCTTCAACCCTCCTTCCTCCCTCCAACCCTCCCTTCAACCCTCTTTCCTCTCTTCATCCCTCCCTCCCTCCCTCCAACCCTCCTTCAACCCTCCTTCCTTCCCTCCCTTCAACCCTCCTTCCTTCCCCTCCTTCAACCCTCCTTCCCTCTCTTCATCCCTCCCTCCAACCTACTCTTCAACCCTCCTTCCTTCCCTCCCTCCAACCCTCCCTTCAACCCTCCTTCCCTCTCTTCATCCCTCCCTCCCTTCAAACCTCCTTCCCTCCCTCCAACCCTCCCTCAACGTTCCTTTCCTCCTTCCAGCCTCCTTCAACCCTCCTTCCCTCTCTTCATCCCTCCTCCCTCCAACCCTCCCTTCAACCCTCCTTCCTTCACTCCCTTCAACCCTCCTTCCTCTCTTCAACCCTCCTTCAGTCCTCCTTCCCTCCCTCCTCCAACCCTCCTTCCTTCCCTCCCTTCAACCCTCCTTCCTCTCTTCATCCCTCCTCCAACCTCTCTTCAACCCTCCTTCCTTCCCTTCCTCCTTCAACCCTCCTTCCCTCTCTTCATCCCTCACTCCCTCCAACCCTCCCTCCTTCCCTCCCATTACCCCTCCTTCAACCCTCCTTCCCTCTCTTCAACCCTCCCTTCAACCCTCCTTCCCTCCCTCCCTACAACCCCCTCCCCTCCCTCCCTTTAACCCTCCTTCAAAGCTCCTTCCCTCCTCCAACCCTCCCTCCTCCCTCCAGCCCTCCCTTCAACCCTCCTTCCTCCTCCAACCCTCCCTTCAACCCTCTTTCCTCTCTTCATCCCTCCCTCCTCCCTCCCTCCCTCCAACCCTCCTTCAACCCTCCTTCCTTCCCTCCCTCCAACCCTCCTTCCTTCCCCCCTTCAACCCTCCTTCCCTCTCTTCATCCCTCCCTCCCTCCAACCTACTCTTCAACCCTCCTTCCTTCCCGCCCTTCAACCCTCCTTCCCTCTCTTCATCCCTCCCTCCCTCCAACCCTCCTTCAACCCTCCTTCACTCTCTTCATCCTCCCTCCAACCCTTCAACCCTCCTTCCTTCCCGCCCTTCAACCCTCCTTCCTCTCTTCATCCCTCCCTCCCTCCAACACTCCCTTCAACCCTCCTTCCCTCTCTTCATCCCTCCCTCCCTCCAACCCTCCCTTCAAACCTCCTTCCCTCTCTTCAACCCTCCTCCTCCAACCCTCCCTCCAACCCTCCTTCCCTCTCTTCATCCCTCCCTCCCTCCAACCCTCCCTTCAAACCTCCTTCCTCTCTTCACCCCCTCCCTCCCTCCAACCCCTCCCTTCAACCCTCCTTCCCTCTCTTAAACCCTCCTCCCTCCAACTCTCTCTTCATCCCCCTCCCTCCAACCCTCAAACCTCCTTCCTCCTTCAACCCTCCTTTTCCCTCTTTATCCCTCCCGCCCTTCAACCTTTCCTCCTTCAACCCCCCTCCCTCCATCCCTCCCGTCATCCCTTCCTCCCTCCCTTCATCCCTCCCTTCTTCCCACCCACCCTCCCTTCAACCCTCCTTCCCTCCCTCCAACCCTCCTTCCCACCCTCCAACCCTCCCTTCAAACCCCCTTCCCTCTCTTCATCCCTCCCTCCCGCCAACCTCCCTTCAACCCTCCAACCCTCTCTTCATCCTTCCCTCCCCCAACCCTACCTTCAACCCTCCTTCCCTCTTTTCATCCCTCCCTCCCTTCAAACCTCCTTCCCTCCCTCCAACCCTCCCTCAACGTTCCTTTCCTCCTTCAGCCTCCTTCAACCCTCCTTCCCTCTCTTCATCCCTCCCTCCCTCCCTCCAACCCTCCCTTCAACCCTCCTTCCTTCCCTCCCTTCAACCCTCCTTCCCTCTCTTCAACCCTCCTTCAATCCTCCTTCCCTCCCTCCAACCCTCCTTCCCTCCTCCCTCCAACCCTCCCTTCAACCCTCCTTCCCTCTCTTCATCCTCCTCCTTCCAACCCTCCCTCCTTCCCTCCCATTACCCCTCCTTCAACCCTCCTTCCTCTCTTCAACCCGCCCTTCAACCCTCCTTCCCTCCTCCCTACAACCCCCTCCCCTCCATCCCTTTAACCCTCCTTCAAAGCTCCTTCCCTCCTCCAACCCTCCTCCCTCCCTTCAACCCTCCTTCCTCCCTCCAACCCCCTTCAACCCTCTTTCCCTCTCTTCATCCCTCCCTCCCTCCAACCCTCCCTTCAACCCTCCTTCCTTCCCTCCCTCCAACCCTCCTTCCTTCCTCCCTTCAACCCTCCTTCCCTCTCTTCATCCCTCCTCCCTCCAACCTACTCTTCAACCCTCCTTCCTTCCCGCCCTTCAACCCTCCTTCCCTTTCTTCATCCCTCCCTCCCTCCAACCCTCCTTCAACCCTCCTTCCTCTCTTCATCCCTCCCTCCAACCTACTATTCAACCCTCCTTCCTTCCCGCCCTTCAACCCTCCTTCCTCTCTTCATCCCTCCTCCCTCCAACCTCCTTCAACCCTCCTTCCCTCTCTTCATCCCTCCTCCCTCCAACCCTCCTTCAACCCTCCTTCCTTCCCTCCTTCAACCCTCCTTCCCTCTCTTCAACCCTCCCTCCAACCCTCCTTCCCTCCTTCCTCCCTCCAACCCCCTTCCCTCCCTCCAACCCCCTCCCTCCCTCCAACCCTCCCTTCAACCCTCCTTCCTCCCTCCAACCCTCCCTTCAACCCTCTTTCCCTCTCTTCATCCCTCCCTCCTCCCTCCAACCCTCCCTTCAACCCTCCTTCCTTCCCTCCCTTCAACCCTCCTTCCCTCTCTTCATCCCTCCCTCCAACCTACTCTTCAACCCTCCTTCCTTCCCTCCCTCCAACCCTCCCTTCAACCCTCCTTCCCTCTCTTCATCCCTCACTCCCTCCAACCCTCCCTCCTTCCCTCCCATTACCCCTCCCTTCAACCCTCCTTCCTCTCTTCAAACCGCCCTTCAACCCTCCTTCCTCCTTCCCTACAACCCCCTCCCTCCCTCCCTTTAACCCTCCCTTCAAAGCTCCTTCCTCCCTCCAACCCTCCCTCCTTCAACCCTCCTTCCCTCCCTCCAACCCTCCCTTCAACCCTCTTTCCTCTCTTCATCCCTCCTCCTCCCTCCAACCCTCCCTTCAACCCTCCTTCCTTCCCTCCCTCCAACCCTCCTTCCTTCCCTCCCTTCAACCCTCCTTCCCTCTCTTCATCCCTCCCTCCCTCCAACCTACTCTTCAACCCTCCTTCCTTCCCGCCCTTCAACCCTCCTTCCCTCTCTTCATCCCTCCCTCCCTCCAACCCTCCCTTCAACCTTCCTTCACTCTCTTCATCCTCCCTCCAACCTACTCTTCAACCCTCCTTCCTTCCCGCCCTTCAACCCTCCTTCCCTCTCTTCATCCCTCCCTCCCTCCAACACTCCCTTCAACCCTCCTTCCCTCTCTTCATCCCTCCCTCCCTCCAACCCTCCCTTCAAACCTCCTTCCCTCTCTTCACCCTCCCTCCCTCCAACCCTCCTTCAACCCTCCTTCCCTCTCTTCATCCCTCCCTCCTCCAACCCTCCTTCAAACCTCCTTCCCTCTCTTCACCCCTCCCTCCCTCCAACCCTCCCTTCAACCCTCCTTCCCTCTCTTAAACCCTCCCTCCCTCCAACTCTCTCTTCATCCCCCCTCCCTCCAACCCCTCCTCAAACCTCCTTCCCTCCTTCAACCCTCCTTCCCTCTCTTTATCCCTCCCGCCCTTCAACCTTTCCTCCTTCAGCCGTCATCCCTCCATCCCTCCCGTCATCCCTTCCTCCCTCCTTCATCCCTCCCTTCTTCCACCCACCCTCCCTTCAACCCTCCTTCCCTCCTCCAACCCTCCTTCCCACCCTCCAACCCTCCTTCAACCCCCCTTCCCTCCCTCCAACCCTCCCTTCAACCCTCCTTCCCTCTCTTCATCCCTCCCTCCCGCCAACCTCCCTTCAACCCTCCAACCCTCTCTTCATCCTTCCTCTCCCCAACCCTACCTTCAACCCTCCTTCCCTCTTTTCATCCCTCCCTCCTTCAAACCTCCTTCGATCCTCCAACCCTCCCCTCAACGTTCCTTTCCTCCTTCAGCCTCCCTTCAACCCTCCTTCCCTCTCTTCATCCCTCCTCCTCCAACCCTCCCTTCAACCCTCCTTCCTTCCCTCCCTTCAACCCTCCTTCCTCTCTTCAACCCTCCTTCAACCCTCCTTCCTTCCCCCCTTCAACCCTCCTTCCTCTCTTCATCCTCCCTCCCTCCAACCCTCCCTTCAAACCTCCTTCCCTCTCTTCATCCCTCCCTCCCTCCCTTCAACCCTCCCTCCAACCCTCCTTCAACCCTCCTTCCCTCTCTTCATCCCTCCCTCCCTCCCTCCAACCCATCCCTTCAACCCTCCTTCCCTCTCTTCATCCCTCCCTCCTCCAACCCTCCTTCAAACCTCCTTCCCTCTCTTCATCCCTCCTCCCTTCAACCCTCCTTCCTCTCTTCATCCCTCCCTCCCTCCAACCCATCCCTTCAACCCTCCTTCCCTCCCTTCAACCCTCCTTCCCTCCTTCCAACCCCTCCTTCAACCCTCCTTCCCTCCCTTCAACCCCCTTCCCTCCCTCCAACCCTCCTTCCTCCCTCCTACCCTCCTTCCCACCCTCCAACCCTCCTTCAACCCCCTTCCCTCCCTCCAACCCTCCCTTCAACCCTCCTTCCCTCTCTTCATCCCTCCCTCCCGCCAACCTCCTTCAGCCCTCCAACCCTCTCTTCATCCTTCCCTCCCTCCAACCCTACCTTCAACCCTCCTTCCCTCTTTTCATCCCTCCCTCCCTTCAAACCTCCTTCCCTCCCTCCAACCCTCCCTCAACGTTCCTTTCCTCCTTCCAGCCTCCCTTCAACCCTCCTTCCCTCTCTTCATCCCTCCCTCCCTCCAACCCTGCCTTAAACCCTCCTTCCCTCTTCAACCCTCCCTTCAATCCTCCTTCCTCCCTCCAACCCTCCTTCCTCCTCCTCCCTCCAACCCCCTTCCCTCCTCCCTCCAACCCCCCCTTCCTCCCTCCAACCCTCCCTTCAACCCTCCTTCCCTCCCTCCAACCCTCCCTTCAACCCTCTTTCCCTCTCTTCATCCCTCCCTCCTCCCTCCAACCCTCCCTTCAACCCTCCTTCCTTCCCTCCTTCAACCCTCCTTCCTTCCCTCCCTTCAACCCTCCTTCCTCTCTTCATCCCTCCCTCCAACCTACTCTTCAACCCTCCTTCCTTCCCTCCCTCCAACCCTCCCTTCAACCCTCCTTCCTCTCTTCATCCCTCCCTCCCTTCAAACCTCCTTCCTCCCTCCAACCCTCCCTCAACGTTCCTTTCCTCCTTCCAGCCTCCCTTCAACCCTCCTTCCCTCTCTTCATCCCTCCCTCCCTCCAACCCTCCCTTCAACCCTCCTTCCTTCACTCCCTTCAACCCTCCTTCCCTCTCTTCAACCCTCCCCTTCAGTCCTCCTTCCCTCCCTCCTCCAACCCTCCTTCCTTCCCTCCCTTCAACCCTCCTTCCTTCCCTCCCTCCAACCCTCCTTCCTTCCCTCCCTTCAACCCTCCTTCCCTCTCTTCATCCCTCCCTCCCTCCAACCTACTCTTCAACCCTCCTTCCTTCCCGCCCTTCAACCCTCCTTCCCTCTCTTCATCCCTCCTCCCTCCAACCCTCCCTTCAACCCTCCTTCACTCTCTTCATCCCTCCCTCCAACCTACTCTTCAACCCTCCTTCCTTCCCGCCCTTCAACCCTCCTTCCCTCTCTTCATCCCTCCCTCCCTCCAACCCTCCCTTCAAACCTCCTTCCCTCTCTTCACCCCTCCCTCCCTCCAACCCTCCCTCCAACCCTCCTTCCCTCTCTTCATCACTCCCTCCCTCCAACCCTCCTTCAAACCTCCTTCCCTCTCTTCACCCCTCCCTCCCTCCAACCCTCCCTTCAACCCTCCTTCCCTCTCTTAAACCCTCCCTCCCTCCAACTCTCTCTTCATCCCCCTCCCTCCAACCCTCAAACCTCCTTCCCTCCCTTCAACCCTCCTTCCCTCTCTTTATCCCTCCCGCCCTTCAACCTTTCCTCCCTTCAGCCCCCTCCCTCCATCCCTCCCGTCATCCCTTCCTCCTCCCTTCATCCCTCCCTTCTTCCCACCCACCCTCCCTTCAACCCTCCTTCCCTCCCTCCAACCCTCCTTCCCACCCTCCAACCCTCCCTTCAACCCCCTTCCCTCTCTTCATCCCTCCCTCCCGCCAACCTCCCTTCAACCCTCCAACCCTCTCTTCATCCTTCCCTCTCCCCAACCCTACCTTCAACCCTCCTTCCCTCTTTTCATCCCTCCCTCCCTTCAAACCTCCTTCCCTCCCTCCAACCCTCCCTCAACGTTCCTTTCCTCCTTCCAGCCTCCCTTCAACCCTCCTTCCCTCTCTTCATCCCTCCCTCCCTCCAACCCTCCCTTCAACCCTCCTTCCTTCCCTCCCTTCAACATCTCCTTCCCTCCCTTCAACCCTCCCTTCAATCCTCCTTCCCTCCCTCCAACCCTCCTTCCCTCCCTCCCTCCAACCCCTTCCCTCCCTCCAACCGCCCCTCCCTCCCTCCAACCCTCCTTCAACCCTCCTTCCCTCCCTCCAACCCTCCCTTCAACCCTCTTTCCTCTCTTCATCCCTCCCTCCCTCCCTCCAACCCTCCCTTCAACCCTCCTTCCTTCCCTCCTCCAACCCTCCCTTCAACCCTCCTTCCTTCCCTCCCTTCAACCCTCCTTCCTCTCTTCATCCCTCCCTCCAACCTACTCTTCAACCCTCCTTCCTTCCCTCCCTCCAACCCTCCTTCAACCCTCCTTCCCTCTCTTCATCCCTCACTCCTTCCAACCCTCCCTCCTTCCCTCCCATTACCCCTCCCTTCAACCCTCCTTCCCTCTCTTCAACCCGCCCTTCAACCCTCCTTCCCTCCCTCCCTACAACCCCCTCCCCTCCATCCCTTTAACCCTCCCTTCAAGCTCCTTCCCTCCCTCCAACCCTCCCCTCCCTCCCTTCAACCCTCCTTCCCTCCCTCCAACCCCCTTCAACCCTCTTTCCCTCTCTTCATCCCTCCCTCCAACCCTCCCTTCAACCCTCCTTCCTTCCCTCCCTCCAACCCTCCTTCCTTCCCTCCCTTCAACCCTCCTTCCCTCTCTTCATCCCTCCCTCCCTCCAACCTACTCTTCAACCCTCCTTCCTTCCCGCCCTTCAACCCTCCTTCCTTTCTTCATCCCTCCCTCCCTCCAACCCTCCCTTCAACCCTCCTTCACTCTCTTCATCCCTCCCTCCAACCTACTATTCAACCCTCCTTCCTTCCCGCCCTTCAACCCTCCTTCCCTCTCTTCATCCCTCCCTCCCTCCAACACTCCCTTCAACCCTCCTTCCCTCTCTTCATCCCTCCCTCCCTCCAACCCTCCCTTCAAACCTCCTTCCCTCTCTTCACCCCTCCCTCCCTCCAACCCTCTCTTCAACCCTCCTTCCCTCTCTTCATCCCTCCCTCCCTCCAACCCTCCCTTCAAACCTCCTTCCCTCTCTTCACCCCTCCCTCCCTCCAACCCTCCTTCAACCCTCCTTCCCTCTCTTAAACCCTCCCTCCCTCCAACTCTCTCTTCATCCCCCCTCCCTCCAACCCTCCCTTCAAACCTCCTTCCCTCCCTTCAACCCTCCTTCCCTCTCTTTATCCTCCCGCCCTTCAACCTTTCCTCCCTTCAGCCCCCTCCCTCCATCCCTCCCGTCATCCCTTCCTCCCTCCCTTCATCCCTCCCTTCTTCCCACCCACCCTCCCTTCAACCCTCCCTCCCTTCATCCAGGGTAACTCCAATCATACGATCCAAGGTAACTCAAATCATACAATCCAGGGTTATTCCAATCATACAATCCAGGGTTATTCCATCATACAATCCAGGGTTATTCCATCATACAATCCAGGGCTATTCCATCATACAATCCAGGGTTATTCCAATCATACAATCCAGGGTTATTCCATCATACAATCCAGGGTTATTCCATCATACAATCCAGGGTTATTCCAATCATACAATCCAAGGTAACTCCAATCATACACTGTCACACCTCCTCACTGTCAGAACAGCTAGATCCCCCTTCCATCGACTCCATTCCAGACATTATTATGAGCCCTCCTCCCTCTCTGTTAGAACAGCTAGATCCCCCTTCCATTGACTCCATTCCAGACATTATTATGAGCCCTCCTCCCTCTCTGTTAGAACAGCTAGATCCCCCTTCCATTGACTCCATTCCAGACATTAACACACTCATCCCTTCCTCCCTCCCTTCTTCCCACCCACCCTCCCTTCAACCCTCCTTCCCTCCCTCCAACCCTCCTTCCCACCCTCCAACCCTCCCTTCAAGCCCCCTTCCTCCCTCCAACCCTCCCTTCAACCCTCCTTCCCTCTCTTCATCCCTCCCTCCCATTCCAACCTCTCTTCAACCCTCCAACCCTCTCTTCATCCTTCCCCTCTCCCCAACCCTACCTTCATCCTTCCCTCTCCCCAACCCTACCTTCAACCCTCCTTCCCTCTTTTCATCCCTCCCTCCCTTCAAACCTCCTTCCCTCCCTCAACGTTCCTTTCCTCCTTCCAGCCTCCCTTCAACCCTCCTTCCTCTCTTCATCCCTCCCTCCCTCCAACCCTCCCTTCAACCCTCCTTCCTTCCCTCCCTTCAACCCTCCCTCCCTCCCTCCAACCCTCCTTCAACCCTCCTTCCTTCCCTCCCTTCAACCCTCCTTCCCTCTCTTCAACCCTCCCTCCAACCCTCCTTCCCTCCCTCCAACCCCTTCCCTCCCTCCAATCCCCCTCCCTCCCTCCAACCCTCCCTTCAACCCTCCTTCCCTCCTCCAACCCTCCTTCAACCCTCTTTCCCTCTCTTCATCCCTCCCTCCCTCCCTCCAACCCTCCCTTCAACCCTCCTTCCTTCCCTCCCTTCAACCCTCCTTCCCTCTCTTCATCCCTCCCTCCAACCTACTCTTCAACCCTCCTTCCTTCCCTCCCTCCAACCCTCCCTTCAACCCTCCTTCCCTCTCTTCATCCCTCACTCCCTCCAACCCTCCCTCCTTCCCTCCCATTACCCCTCCCTTCAACCCTCCTTCCCTCTCTTCAAACCGCCCTTCAACCCTCCTTCCCTCCTTCCCTACAACCCCCTCCCCTCCTCCCCTTAACCCTCCCTTCAAAGCTCCTTCCCTCCCTCCAACCCTCCCCTCCCTTCAACCCTCCTTCCCTCCCTCCAACCCTCCCTTCAACCCTCTTTCCCTCTCTTCATCCCTCCCTCCCTCCCTCCAACCCTCCCTTCAACCCTCCTTCCTTCCCTCCCTCCAACCCTCCTTCCTTCCCTCCCTTCAACCCTCCTTCCCTCTCTTCATCCCTCCCTCCCTCCAACCTACTCTTCAACCCTCCTTCCTTCCCGCCCTTCAACCCTCCTTCCCTCTCTTCATCCCTCCCTCCCTCCAACCCTCCTTCAACCTTCCTTCACTCTCTTCATCCCTCCCTCCAACCTACTCTTCAACCCTCCTTCCTTCCCGCCCTTCAACCCTCCTTCCCTCTCTTCATCCCTCCCTCCCTCCAACACTCCCTTCAACCCTCCTTCCCTCTCTTCATCCCTCCCTCCCTCCAACCCTCCTTCAAACCTCCTTCCCTCTCTTCACCCCTCCCTCCCTCCAACCCTCCTTCAACCCTCCTTCCCTCTCTTCATCCCTCCCTCCCTCCAACCCTCCCTTCAAACCTCCTTCCCTCTCTTCACCCCTTCCTCCCTCCAACCCTCCCTTCAACCCTCCTTCCCTCTCTTAAACCCTCCCTCCCTCCAACTCTCTCTTCATCCCCCTCCCTCCAACCCTCCCCTCAAACCTCCTTCCCTCCCTTCAACCCTCCTTCCCTCTCTTTATCCCTCCGCCCTTCAACCTTTCCTCCCTTCAGCCCCCTCCCTCCATCCCTCCCGTCATCCCTTCCTCCCTCCCTTCATCCCTCCCTTCTTCCCACCCACCCTCCCTTCAACCCTCCTTCCCTCCCTCCAACCCTCCTTCCCACCCTCCAACCCTCCCTTCAACCCCCTTCCCTCCCTCCAACCCTCCCTTCAACCCTCCTTCCCTCTCTTCATCCCTCCCTCCCGCCAACCTCCCTTCAACCCTCCAACCCTCTCTTCATCCTTCCCTCTCCCCAACCCTACCTTCAACCCTCCTTCCCTCTTTTCATCCCTCCCTCCCTTCAAACCTCCTTCCCTCCCTCCAACCCTCCCCTCAACGTTCCTTTCCTCCTTCCAGCCTCCCTTCAACCCTCCTTCCCTCTCTTCATCCCTCCCTCCCTCCAACCCTCCCTTCAACCCTCCTTCCTTCCCTCCCTTCAACCCTCCTTCCCTCTCTTCAACCCTCCCTTCAATCCTCCTTCCCTCCCTCCCTCCAACCCCCTTCCCTCCCTCCAACCCCCCTCCCTCCCTCCAACCCTCCCTTCAACCCTCCTTCCCTCCCTCCAACCCTCCCTTCAACCCTCTTTCCCTCTCTTCATCCCTCCCCCCTCCCTCCAACCCTCCCTTCAACCCTCCTTCCTTCCCTCCCTCCAACCCTCCCTCCAACCCTCCTTCCTTCCCTCCCTTCAACCCTCCTTCCCTCTCTTCATCCCTCCCTCCAACCTACTCTTCAACCCTCCTTCCTTCCCTCCCTCCAACCCTCCCTTCAACCCTCCTTCCCTCTCTTCATCCCTCACTCCCTCCAACCCTCCCTCCTTCCCTCCCATTACCCCTCCCTTCAACCCTCCTTCCCTCTCTTCAACCCGCCCTTCAACCCTCCTTCCCAACCTCCCTACAACCCCCCTCCCCTCCCTCCCTTTAACCCTCCCTTCAAAGCTCCTTCCCTCCCTCCAACCCTCCCTCCCTCCCTCCAACCCTCCTTCAACCCTCCTTCCCTCCCTCCAACCCCCTTCAACCCTCTTTCCCTCTCTTCATCCCTCCCTCCCTCCCTCCAACCCTCCCTTCAACCCTCCTTCCTTCCCTCCCTCCAACCCTCCTTCCTTCCCTCCCTTCAACCCTCCTTCCCTCTCTTCATCCCTCCCTCCCTCCAACCTACTCTTCAACCCTCCTTCCTTCCGCCCTTCAACCCTCCTTCCCTTTCTTCATCCCTCCCTCCCTCCAACCCTCCCTTCAACCCTCCTTCACTCTCTTCATCCCTCCCTCCAACCTACACTTCAACCCTCCTTCCTTCCCGCCCTTCAACCCTCCTTCCCTCTCTTCATCCCTCCAACACTCCCTTCAACCCTCCTTCCCTCTCTTCATCCCTCCCTCCCTCCAACCCTCCCTTCAAACCTCCTTCCCTCTCTTCACCCCTCCCTCCCTCCAACCCTCCTTCCCTCTCTTAAACCCTCCCTCCCTCCAACTCTCTCTTCATCCCCCTCCCTCCAACCCTCCCTCAAACCTCCTTCCCTCCCTTCAACCCTCCTTCCCTCTCTTTATCCCTCCCGCCCTTCAACCTTTCCTCCCTTCAGCCCCCTCCCTCCATCCCTCCCGTCATCCCTTCCTCCCTCCCTTCATCCCTCCCTTCTTCCCACCCACCCTCCCTTCAACCCTCCCTCCCTTCATCCAGGGTAACTCCAATCATACGATCCAAGGTAACTCAAATCATACAATCCAGGGTTATTCCAATCACACAATCCAGGGTTATTCCATCATACAATCCAGGGTTATTCCATCATACAATCCAGGGTTATTCCATCATACAATCCAGGGTTATTCCAATCATACAATCCAAGGTAACTCCAATCATACACTGTCACACCTCCTCACTGTCAGAACAGCTAGATCCCCCTTCCATCGACTCCATTCCAGACATTATTATGAGCCCTCCTCCCTCTCTGTTAGAACAGCTAGATCCCCCTTCCATTGACTCCATTCCAGACATTATTATGAGCCCTCCTCCCTCTCTGTTAGAACAGCTAGATCCCCCTTCCATTGACTCCATTCCAGACATTATTATGAGCCCTCCTCCCTCTCTGTCAGAACAGCTAGATCCCCCTTCCATTGACTCCATTTCAGACATTATTATGAGCCCTCCTCCCTCTCTGTTAGAACAGCTAGATCACCGTTCCATCGACTCCATTCCAGACATTATTATGAGCCCTCCTCCCTCTCTGTTAGAACAGCTAGATCCCCGTTCCATCGACTCCATTCCAGACATTATTATGAGCCCTCCTCCCTCACCTGGCAACCATCATTACGTACACCTGGGAACCATCATTACGTACACCTGGCAACCATCATTACGTACACCTGGCAACCGTCATTATGCACACCTTGCAACCCTCATTATGCACACCTGGCAACCCTCATTATGCACACCTGGCAACCCTCATTATGCACACCTGGCAACCATCATTACGTACACCTGGCAACCATCATTACGTACCCCTGGCAACCATCATTACGTACCCCTGGCAACCATCATTATGTACACCTGGAAACCCTCATTATGTCACCTGGCAAACCTCATTATGTGACCTGGCAACCCTCATTATGCACACCTGGAAACCCTCATTATGCACACCTGGCAACCCTCATTATGTCACCTGGCAAACATCATTATCCACACCTGGCAACCATAATTATGCCCACTCGGACTTCATCACTATCTTGATTACTCCCCTTTTATCTAGCTCTCTGTAGCCTCACTCATCAGGTAGTATTGGTTCTGTTCTCTTGTCCAGACGCATCTCTTGTTTTGTATCTCTCCATGTTCATTATTATTAAACTCACAAACTGCACCTGCTTCCTGACTCCTGCTTCCTGACTCCTGCTTCCTGACTCCTGCTTCCTGCTTCCTGACTGCTGCTTCCTGACTGCTGCCTGCTTCCTGATTCCTGACTCCTTCTTCCTGAAACTTGCTTCCTGACACCTGCTTCCTGACTCCTGCTTCCTGACTCCTGCTTCCTTCTTCCTGACTCCTGCTTCCTGACACCTGCTTTTGACTCTGACTCCTGACTCCTGCTTCCTGACTCCTGCTTCCTGCTTCCTGCTTCCTGACTGCTGCTTCCTGCCTCCTGCTTCCTGACTGCTGCTTCCTGCCTGCTGCTTCCTGACTGCTGCTTCCTGATTCCTTCTTCCTGAAACTTGCTTCCTGACACCTGCTTCCTGACTCCTGCTTCCTGACTCCTGCTTCCTGACTCCTGCTTCCTGCTTCCTTCTTCCTGACTCCTGCTTCCTGACTCCTGCTTCCTGCTTCCTTCTTCCTGACTCCTGCTTCCTGACTCCCTGCGTCTCCATTACAAGCTGTCTCAAAACAGAGCAGCGCGCCGTAACTCCACAATACAGAACTAACATTCACAACATAATAATAGAATAACACTAGTAAGTCAAAACACTGACCGTAGTCCACAATTTCTGAAAAATTTATGAAAAAGTGGTCATGTGAAACTAATGAATGAGTGAAAAGAGGGATATTCTGCTAACATTCATCATGTTAATACGCCACCAATTCTCAGGGGTCAGACTGTCTTCTACCACTAGAGAAGCTCTGAGTGATGTGAATAATCCCAATGGGGTCAGACTGTCTTCTACCACTAGAGAATCTCTGAGTGATGTGAATAATCCCAATGGGGTCAGACTGTCTTCTACCACTAGAGAAGCTCTGAGTGATGTGAATAATCCCAATGGGGTCAGACTGTCTTCTACCCCTAGAGAAGCTCTGAGTGATGTGAATAATCCCAATGGGGTCAGACTGTCTTCTACCACTAGAGAATCTCTGAGTGATGTGAATCATCCCAATGGGGTCAGACTGTCTTCTACCACTAGAGAATCTCTGAGTGATGTGAATAATCCCAATGGGGTCAGACTGTCTTCTACCACTAGAGAATCTCTGAGTGATGTGAATCATCCCAATGGGGTCAGACTGTCTTCTACCATTAGAGCATCTCTGAGTGATGTGAATAATCCCAATGGGGTCAGACTGTCTTCTACCCCTAGAGAAGCTCTGAGTGATGTGAATCATCCCAATGGGGTCAGACTGTCTTCTACCACTAGAGAATCTCTGAGTGATGTGAATCAATCAGACTGTCTTCTACCATTAGAGAATGGGGAATCATCCCAATGGGGTCAGACTGTCTTCTACCACTAGAGAATCTCTGAGTGATGTGAATCATCCCAATGGGGTCAGACTGTCTTCTACCACTAGAGAATCTCTGAGTGATGTGAATCATCCCAATGGGGTCAGACTGTCTTCTACCATTAGAGAATCTCTGAGTGATGTGAATCATCCCAATGGGGTCAGACTGTCTGAGTGATGTGAATCATCCCAATGGGGTCAGACTGTCTTCTACCATTAGAGCATCTCTGAGTGATGTGAATCATCCCAATGGGGTCAGACTGTCTTCTACCACTAGAGAATCTCTGAGTGATGTGAATCATCCCAATGGGGTCAGACTGTCTTCTACCACTAGAGAATCTCTGAGTGATGTGAATCATCCCAATGGGGTCAGACTGTCTTCTACCATTAGAGAATCTCTGAGTGATGTGAATAATCCCAATGGGGTCAGACTGTCTTCTACCATTAGAGAATCTCTGAGTGATGTGAATCATCCCAATGGGGTCAGACTGTCTTCTACCACTAGAGAATCTCTGAGTGATGTGAATCATCCCAATGGGGTCAGACTGTCTTCTACCACTAGAGAATCTCTGAGTGATGTGAATCATCCCAATGGGGTCAGACTGTCTTCTACCACTAGAGAATCTCTGAGTGATGTGAATCATCCCAATGGGGTCAGACTGTCTTCTACCACTAGAGAATCTCTGAGTGATGTGAATCATCCCAATGGGGTCAGACTGTCTTCTACCACTAGAGAATCTCTGAGTGATGTGAATCATCCCAATGGGGTCAGACTGTCTTCTACCACTAGAGAATCTCTGAGTGATGTGAATCATCCCAATGGGGTCAGACTGTCTTCTACCACTAGAGAATCTCTGAGTGATGTGAATCATCCCAATGGGGTCAGACTGTCTTCTACCCTAGAGAATCTCTGAGTGATGTGAATAATCCCAATGGGGTCAGACTGTCTTCTAGAGAATCTCTGAGTGATGTGAATCATCCCAATGGGGTAGAGAATCTCTGAGTGATGTGAATCATCCCAATGGGGTCAGACTGTCTTCTAGAGAATCTCTGAGTGATGTGAATCATCCCAATGGGGTCAGACTGTCTTCTCTCTGAGTGATGTGAATCATCCCAATGGGGTCAGACTGTCTTCTACCACTAGAGAATCTCTGAGTGATGTGAATCATCCCAATGGGGTCAGACTGTCTTCTACCACTAGAGAATCTCTGAGTGATGTGAATCATCCCAATGGGGTCAGACTGTCTTCTACCACTAGAGAATCTCTGAGTGATGTGAATCATCCCAATGGGGTCAGACTGTCTTCTACCACTAGAGAATCTCTGAGTGATGTGAATCATCCCAATGGGGTCAGACTGTCTTCTACCATTAGAGAATCTCTGAGTGATGTGAATCATCCCAATGGGGTCAGACTGTCTTCTACCACTAGAATCTCTGAGTGATGTGAATCATCCCAATGGGGTCAGACTGTCTTCTACCACTAGAGAATCTCTGAGTGATGTGAATCATCCCAATGGGGTCAGACTGTCTTCTACCACTAGAGAATCTCTGAGTGATGTGAATCATCCCAATGGGGTCAGACTGTCTTCTACCACTAGAGAATCTCTGAGTGATGTGAATCATCCCAATGGGGTCAGACTGTCTTCTACCACTAGAGAATCTCTGAGTGATGTGAATCATCCCAATGGGGTCAGACTGTCTTCTACCACTAGAGAATCTCTGAGTGATGTGAATCATCCCAATGGGGTCAGACTGTCTTCTACCACTAGAGAATCTCTGAGTGATGTGAATCATCCCAATGGGGTCAGACTGTCTTCTACCATTAGAGAATCTCTGAGTGATGTGAATCATCCCAATGGGGTCAGACTGTCTTCTACCACTAGAGAATCTCTGAGTGATGTGAATCATCCCAATGGGGTCAGACTGTCTTCTACCACTAGAGAATCTCTGAGTGATGTGAATCATCCCAATGGGGTCAGACTGTCTTCTACCATTAGAGAATCTCTGAGTGATGTGAATCATCCCAATGGGGTCAGACTGTCTTCTACCACTAGAGAATCTCTGAGTGATGTGAATCATCCCAATGGGGTCAGACTGTCTTCTACCCCTAGAGAATCTCTGAGTGATGTGAATAATCCCAATGGGGTCAGACTGTCTTCTACCCTAGAGAATCTCTGAGTGATGTGAATCATCCCAATGGGGTCAGACTGTCTTCTACCACTAGAGAATCTCTGAGTGATGTGAATCATCCCAATGGGGTCAGACTGTCTTCTACCACTAGAGAATCTCTGAGTGATGTGAATCATCCCAATGGGGTCAGACTGTCTTCTACCATTAGAGAATCTCTGAGTGATGTGAATCATCCCAATGGGGTCAGACTGTCTTCTACCACTAGAGAATCTCTGAGTGATGTGAATCATCCCAATGGGGTCAGACTGTCTTCTACCACTAGAGAATCTCTGAGTGATGTGAATCATCCCAATGGGGTCAGACTGTCTTCTACCACTAGAGAATCTCTGAGTGATGTGAATCATCCCAATGGGGTCAGACTGTCTTCTACCACTAGAGAATCTCTGAGTGATGTGAATCATCCCAATGGGGTCAGACTGTCTTCTACCACTAGAGAATCTCTGAGTGATGTGAATCATCCCAATGGGGTCAGACTGTCTTCTACCACTAGAGAATCTCTGAGTGATGTGAATCATCCCAATGGGGTCAGACTGTCTTCTACCACTAGAGAATCTCTGAGTGATGTGAATCATCCCAATGGGGTCAGACTGTCTTCTACCACTAGAGAATCTCTGAGTGATGTGAATCATCCCAATGGGGTCAGACTGTCTTCTACCACTAGAGAATCTCTGAGTGATGTGAATCATCCCAATGGGGTCAGACTGTCTTCTACCACTAGAGAATCTCTGAGTGATGTGAATCATCCCAATGGGGTCAGACTGTCTTCTACCACTAGAGAATCTCTGAGTGATGTGAATCATCATCCCAATGGGGTCAGACTGTCTTCTACCACTAGAGAATCTCTGAGTGATGTGAATCATCCCAATGGGGTCAGACTGTCTTCTACCACTAGAGAATCTCTGAGTGATGTGAATCATCCCAATGGGGTCAGACTGTCTTCTACCACTAGAGAAGCTCTGAGTGATGTGAATCATCCCAATGGGGTCAGACTGTCTTCTACCACTAGAGAATCTCTGAGTGATGTGAATAATCCCAATGGGGTCAGACTGTCTTCTACCACTAGAGAATCTCTGAGTGATGTGAATCATCCCAATGGGGTCAGACTGTCTTCTACCACTAGAGAAGCTCTGAGTGATGTGAATAATCCCAATGGGGTCAGACTGTCTTCTACCATTAGAGAATCTCTGAGTGATGTGAATAATCCCAATGGGGTCAGACTGTCTTCTACCACTAGAGAATCTCTGAGTGATGTGAATCATCCCAATGGGGTCAGACTGTCTTCTACCATTAGAGCATCTCTGAGTGATGTGAATAATCCCAATGGGGTCAGACTGTCTTCTACCCCTAGAGAAGCTCTGAGTGATGTGAATCATCCCAATGGGGTCAGACTGTCTTCTACCACTAGAGAATCTCTGAGTGATGTGAATCATCCCAATGGGGTCAGACTGTCTTCTACCATTAGAGAATCTCTGAGTGATGTGAATCATCCCAATGGGGTCAGACTGTCTTCTACCACTAGAGAATCTCTGAGTGATGTGAATCATCCCAATGGGGTCAGACTGTCTTCTACCACTAGAGAATCTCTGAGTGATGTGAATCATCCCAATGGGGTCAGACTGTCTTCTACCACTAGAGAATCTCTGAGTGATGTGAATCATCCCAATGGGGTCAGACTGTCTTCTACCACTAGAGAATCTCTGAGTGATGTGAATCATCCCAATGGGGTCAGACTGTCTTCTACCACTAGAGAATCTCTGAGTGATGTGAATAATCCCAATGGGGTCAGACTGTCTTCTACCACTAGAGAATCTCTGAGTGATGTGAATCATCCCAATGGGGTCAGACTGTCTTCTACCACTAGAGAATCTCTGAGTGATGTGAATCATCCCAATGGGGTCAGACTGTCTTCTACCACTAGAGAATCTCTGAGTGATGTGAATCATCCCAATGGGGTCAGACTGTCTTCTACCACTAGAGAATCTCTGAGTGATGTGAATCATCCCAATGGGGTCAGACTGTCTTCTACCACTAGAGAATCTCTGAGTGATGTGAATCATCCCAATGGGGTCAGACTGTCTTCTACCACTAGAGAATCTCTGAGTGATGTGAATCATCCCAATGGGGTCAGACTGTCTTCTACCACTAGAGAATCTCTGAGTGATGTGAATCATCCCAATGGGGTCAGACTGTCTTCTACCACTAGAGAATCTCTGAGTGATGTGAATCATCCCAATGGGGTCAGACTGTCTTCTACCACTAGAGAATCTCTGAGTGATGTGAATCATCCCAATGGGGTCAGACTGTCTTCTACCACTAGAGAATCTCTGAGTGATGTGAATCATCCCAATGGGGTCAGACTGTCTTCTACCACTAGAGAATCTCTGAGTGATGTGAATCATCCCAATGGGGTCAGACTGTCTTCTACCACTAGAGAATCTCTGAGTGATGTGAATCATCCCAATGGGGTCAGACTGTCTTCTACCACTAGAGAATCTCTGAGTGATGTGAATCATCCCAATGGGGTCAGACTGTCTTCTACCACTAGAGAATCTCTGAGTGATGTGAATCATCCCAATGGGGTCAGACTGTCTTCTACCATTAGAGAATCTCTGAGTGATGTGAATCATCCCAATGGGGTCAGACTGTCTTCTACCACTAGAGAATCTCTGAGTGATGTGAATAATCCCAATGGGGTCAGACTGTCTTCTACCCCTAGAGAAGCTCTGAGTGATGTGAATAATCCCAATGGGGTCAGACTGTCTTCTACCATTAGAGAATCTCTGAGTGATGTGAATAATCCCAATGGGGTCAGACTGTCTTCTACCATTAGAGAATCTCTGAGTGATGTGAATCATCCCAATGGGGTCAGACTGTCATCGTTTATAGCTAAATCTGCTGCAATACATCCTTTGTCACTGTTCTGAGACCTATAGCTTTTGCTGTACGATGTGTCCCTGTCTAAGAAAATGTTGTGGTTACCGTCAGGGTCAAAGGGCGGAGCCGTGAGGAAGTGTCCGTAGACCGTCTTGGTGACGGTCCCCAGGGAGTTGGAGGCCTCCAGCGTGTAGTTTCCGTTATCGTAGTGTGTTGGGTTGAGAAGAGTCAGACATCCCTCCAGATAGTCCCGGTAGAAATCCATCTCTGTCCTGATGTACTCACTCTGCAGGATCTCTCTCTGTGTACAATCATGATTAGAATACGGTTTCATTTTTTTTGTCCTTTTCAAAAGACCCAAACTCTTGACATCAGTGGTTCTGAATCCTGATTCTGGGGGAACCCCAAGGGGAGGCTGTTTTGGGTTTTCCCCCAGCATTAGTCGCCTGATTGATATCTCAGCATCAAGCCGTTGATTGTTTCAGTTAGCTGTGTAGTTCTGGGGTAAAGACTAAAACCTGCACCTCTTGTGGTCTCTAAGACCAGAATATGTACATGCTGCTTTACATATTAGAAATTAATAAAAAGGAATAAAATCACACCTGTTTGTGGTACCATCGCAGCGTCGGGTAGGGATAGCCTCTCACTGTGAACTCTATGCAGGTGTCATGGCGTCGCTCAGGCTCGGACAGTTTCAGGATGACTGGTGGAACTGGAAGGGGAGCAGAGGAAACTGTGAAGGTTTTGACACAGCATGGCTCGGACAGTTTCAGGATGACTGGTGGAACTGGAAGGGGAGCAGAGGAAACTGTGAAGGTTTTGACACAGCATGGCTCGGACAGTTTCAGGATGACTGGTGGAACTGGAAGGGGAGCAGAGGAAACTGTGAAGGTTTTGACACAGCATGGCTCGGACAGTTTCAGGATGACTGGTGGAACTGGAAGGGGAGCAGAGGAAACTGTGAAGGTTTTGACACAGCATGGCTCGGACAGTTTAAGGATGACTGGTGGAACTGGAAGGGGAGCAGAGGAAACTGTGAAGGTTTTGACACAGCATGGCTCGGACAGTTTCAGGATGACTGGTAGAACTGGAAGGGGAGCAGAGGAAACAGTGAAGGTTTTGACACAGCATGGCTCGGACAGTTTAAGGATGACTGGTGGAACTGGAAGGGGGCAGAGGAAACTGTGAAGGTTTTGACACAGCATGGCTCGGACAGTTTCAGGATGACTGGTGGAACTGGAAGGGGAGCAGAGGAAACTGTGAAGGTTTTGACACAGCATGGCTCGGACAGTTTAAGGATGACTGGTGGAACTGGAAGGGGAGCAGAGGAAACTGTGAAGGTTTTGACACAGCATGGCTCGGACAGTTTCAGGATGACTGGTAGAACTGGAAGGGGAGCAGAGGAAACTGTGAAGGTTTTGACACAGCATGGCTCGGACAGTTTCAGGATGACTGGTAGAACTGGAAGGGGAGCAGAGGAAACTGTAAAGGTTTTGACACAGCATGGCTCGGACAGTTTCAGGATGACTGGTAGAACTGGAAGGGGAGCAGAGGAAACTGTGAAGGTTTTGACACAGCATGGCTCGGACAGTTTCAGGATGACTGGTGGAACTGGAAGGGGAAACTGAGGACAGAGGAAACTGACGATTTTGACACACAATGGTGTCTTCTAACTTCTAATGGTTGGCCAATTCCACAAGCTAGATTTCACAATGCAAAACATTAATAATTTAAACACTGTTATGATTAAAACACTGTTATGATTCAACACTGATATGATTAACCACTGATATGATTAACCACTGATATGATTAAAACACTGTTATGATTCAACACTGATATGATTAACCACTGATATGATTCAACACTGATATGATTCAACACTGATATGATTGGGGCGGCAGGGTAGCCTAGTGGTTAGAGCGTTGGACTAGTAACCGAAAGGTTGCAAGTTCGAATCCCCGAGCTGACAAGGTACAAATCTGTCATTCTGCCCCTGAACAGGCAGTTAACCCACTGTTCCTAGGCCGTCATTGAAAATAAGAATTTGTTCTTAACTGACTTGCCTAGTTAAATAAAGGTAAAATAAATAAATAAATAAAAAAGATTAAACCACTTAATAAAGACTAGTAGCTGGTTAGCTGGCTAGAGGACAGCTAGCCGTGGCTAATAAAGACTAGTAGCTAGTTAGCTGGCTAGAGGACAGCTAGCCGTGGCTAATAAAGACTCGTAGTTGGTTAGGTGGCTAGAGGACAGCTAGCCGTGGCTAATAAAGACTAGTAGCTAGTTAGCTGGCTAGAGGACAGCTAGCCGTGGCTAATAAAGACTCGTAGTTGGTTAGGTGACTAGAGGACAGCTAGCCGTGGCTAATAAAGACTAGTAGCTAGTTAGCTGGCTAGAGGACAGCTAGCCGTGGCTAATAAAGACTCGTAGTTGGTTAGGTGGCTAGAGGACCGCTAGCCATGGCTAATAAAAACTAGTAGCTAGCTAGCTGGCTAGAGGACAGCTAGCCATGGCTAATAGAGACTAGTAGCTAGTTAGCTGGATAGCTCCTGATGGAAGTTCCAGTTATAAGGAATAGAAATAGCAGATCCGTACCAAATTAGGTGAGGCGGGTTGCAGGAAAATATATTCAGTTCGTAGACAGAAAGTGAGATTAAGCTATACCAGCTATTTACACGGGATGCGACAGATACACACGTTCTACTGCACCGCCATCTTGGATCCCAAGTGGGACAACCACATATCACATGATAGCTAGGTGGGACAACCACATATCACATGATAGCTAGGTGGGACAACCACATATCACATGATATCTAGGTGGGACAACCACATATCACATGATAGCTAGGTGGGACAACCACATATCACATGATAGCTAGGTAGGACAACCACAGTCACAAGATAGCTAGGTGGACAACCACATATCACAAGATAGCTAGTTGGACAACCACATATCACAAGATAGCTAGTTGGACAACCACATATCACAGTCACATGATAGCTAGGTGGACAACCACATATCACAGTCACATGATAGCTAGGTGGACAACCACATATCACAGTCACATGATAGCTAGGTGGACAACCACATATCACGTGATAGCTAGGTGGACAACCACATATCACATGATAGCTAGGTGGGACAACCACATATCACATGATAGCTAGGTGGGACAACCACATATCACATGATAGCTAGGTGGGACAACCACATATCACGTGATAGCTAGGTGGACAACCACATATCACATGATAGCTAGGTGGGACAACCACATATCACATGATAGCTAGGTGGACAACCACAGTCACAAGATAGCTAGGTGGACAACCACATATCACAAGATAGCTAGTTGGACAACCACATAATACAGTTACATGATAGCTAGGTAGGACAACCACATATCACAAGATAGCTAGGTGGACAACCACATATCACAAGATAGCTAGTTGGACAACCACATTTCACAAGATAGCTAGGTGGACAACCACATATCACAAGATAGCTAGTTGGACAACCACATATCACAAGATAGCTAGTTGGACAACCACATAATACAGTTACATGATAGCTAGGTAGACAACCACATATTTCAGTTACATGATAGCTAGGTGGACAACCACATATCACAGTCACATGATAGCTAGGTGGATAACCACATATCACAGTCACATGATAGCTAGGTGGACAACCACATATCACAGTCACATGATAGCTAGGTGGACAACCACATATCACATCATAGCTAGGTGGACAACCACATATCACAAGATAGCTAGGTGGATAACCACATATCACAGTCACATGATAGCTAGTTGGACAACCACATATCACAGTCACATGATAGCTAGGTGGACAACCACCGTCACATGATAACTAGGTGGACAACCACATATCACAGTCACATGATAGCTAGGTGGACAACCACATATCACAGTCACATGATAGCTAGGTGGACAACCACAGTCACAAGATAGCTAGGTGGACAACCACATATCACAGTCACATGATAGCTAGGTGGACAACCACATATCACATGATAGCTAGGTGGACAACCACATATCACAGTCACATGATAGCTAGGTGGACAACCACATATCACATGATAGCTAGGTGGACAACCACATATCACGTGATAGCTAGGTGGACAACCACATATCACATGATAGCTAGGTGGACAACCACATATCACGTGATAGCTAGGTGGACAACCACATATCACATGATAGCTAGGTGGGACAACCACATATCACAAGATAGCTAGGTGGGACAACCACATATCACATGATAGGCTAGGGGACAACCACATATCACGTGATAGCTAGGTGGACAACCACAGTCACATGATAGCTGTGGTACATTGAATTCCGGCGCCGACAGAGATGGCCGCCTCGCTTCGCGTTCTAGGAAACTATGCAGTTTTTTGTTTTTTTACGTGTTATTTCTTACACTAGTACCCCAGGTCATCTTAGGTTTCTTTACATACAGCCGAGAAGAACTACTGAATATAAGATCAGCGTCAACTCACCATCAGTACGACCAAGAATATGTTTTTCGCGATGCGGATCCTGTGTTCTGCCTTACAACCAGTGTAACGGAGTGGATCACATGCAGCGACCAAAAAAAAAAAAACGACTCAGAAAAAGAGGGAAACGAGCGGTCTTCTGGTCAGACTCCGGAGACGGGCACATCGTGCACCACTCCCTAGCATTCTTCTTGCCAATATCCAGTCTCTTGACAACAAGGTTGACGAAATCCGAGCAAGGGTAGCATTCCAGAGGGACATCAGAGACTGTAACGTTCTCTGCTTCACGGAAACATGGCTAACTGGAGAGACGCAATCCCGAAGCGGTGCAGCCAGCGGGTTTCTCCACGCATCGCGCCGACAGAAACAAACATCTTTCTGGTAAGAAGACGGGCGGGGGCGTATGTCTTATGGCCAACGTGACATGGTGTGATGAAAGAAACATACAGGAACTCAAATCCTTCTGTTCACCTGATTTAGAATTCCCCACAATCAAATGTAGACCGCATTATCTACCAAGAGAATTCTCTTCGATTATAATCACAGCCGTATATATCCCCCCCCAAGCAGACACATCGATGGCTCTGAACGAACTTTATTTAACTCTCTGCAAACTGGAAACGATTTATCCGGAGGCTGCATTCATTGTAGCTGGGGATTTTAACAAGGCTAATCTGAAAACAAGACTCCCTAAATTTTATCAGCATATCGATTGCGCAACCAGGGGTGGAAAGACCCTGGATCATTGTTACTCTAACTTCCGCGACGCATATAAGGCCCTGCCCCGCCCCCTTTCGGCAAAGCTGACCACGACTCCATTTTGTTGATCCCTGCCTACAGACAGAAACTAAAACAAGAAGCTCCCACGCTGAGGTCTGTCCAACGCTGGTCCGACCAAGCTGACTCCACACTCCAAGACTGCTACCATCACGTGGACTGGGAGATGTTTCAGTATTGCGTCAGACAACAACATTGACGAATACGCTGATACGGTGTGCGAGTTCATTAGAACGTGCGTTGAAGATGTCGTTCCCATAGCAACGATTAAAACATTCCCTAACCAGAAACCGTGGATTGATGGCAGCATTCGTGTGAAACTGAAGGCACGAACCACTGCTTTTAATCAGGGCAAGGTGTCTGGTAACATGACTGAATACAAACAGTGCAGCTATTCCCTCCGCAAGGCTATCAAACAAGCTAAGCGCCAGTACAGAGACAAAGTAGAATCTCAATTCAACGGCTCAGACACAAGAGGTATGTGGCAGGGTCTACAGTCAATCACGGACTACAGGAAGAAACCCAGCCCAGTCACGGACCAGGATGTCTTGCTCCCAGGCAGACTAAATAACTTTTTGCCCGCTTTGAGGACAATACAGTGCCACTGACACGGCCTGCAACGGAAACATGCGGTCTCTCCTTCACTGCAGCTGAAGTGAGTAAGACATTTAAACGTGTTAACCCTCGCAAGGCTGCAGGCCCAGACGGCATCCCCAGCCGCGCCCTCAGAGCATGCGCAGACCAGCTGGCCGGTGTGTTTACGGACATATTCAATCAATCCCTATACCAGTCTGCTGTTCCCACATGCTTCAAGAGGGCCACCATTGTTCCTGTTCCCAAGAAAGCTAAGGTAACTGAGCTAAACGACTACCGCCCGTAGCACTCACATCCGTCATCATGAAGTGCTTTGAGAGACTAGTCAAGGACCATATCACCTCCACCCTACCTGACACCCTTGACCCACTCCAATTTGCTTACCGCCCAAATAGGTCCACAGACGATGCAATCTCAACCACACTGCACACTGCCCTAACCCATCTGGACAAGAGGAATACCTATGTGAGAATGCTGTTCATCGACTACAGCTCGGCATTTAACACCATAGTACCCTCCAAGCTCGTCATCAAGCTCGAGACCCTGGGTCTCGACCCCGCCCTGTGCAACTGGGTACTGGACTTCCTGACGGGCCGCCCCCAGGTGGTGAGGGTAGGCAACAACATCTCCTCCCCGCTGATCCTCAACACTGGGGCCCCACAAGGGTGCGTTCTGAGCCCTCTCCTGTACTCCCTGTTCACCCACGACTGCGTGGCCATGCACGCCTCCAACTCAATCATCAAGTTTGCGGACGACACAACAGTGGTAGGCTTGATTACCAACAACGACGAGACGGCCTACAGGGAGGAGGTGAGGGCCCTCGGAGTGTGGTGTCAGGAAAATAACCTCACACTCAACGTCAACAAAACTAAGGAGATGATTGTGGACTTCAGGAAACAGCAGAGGGAACACCCCCATCCACATCGATGGAACAGTAGTGGAGAGGGTAGCAAGTTTTAAGTTCCTCGGCATACACATCACAGACAAACTGAATTGGTCCACTCACACAGACAGCATCGTGAGGAAGGCGCAGCAGCGCCTCTTCAACCTCAGGAGGCTGAAGAAATTCGGCTTGTCACCAAAAGCACTCACAAACTTCTACAGATGCACAATCGAGAGCATCCTGGCGGGCTGTATCACCGCCTGGTATGGCAACTGCACCGCCCTCAGTAGTAGTGAGGTCTGCACAACGCATCACCGGGGGCAAACTACCTGCCCTCCAGGACACCTACACCACCCGATGCTACAGGAAGGCCATAAAGATCATCAAGGACATCAACCACCCGAGCCACTGCCTGTTCACCCCGCTATCATCCAGAAGGCGAGGTCAGTACAGGTGCATCAAAGCTGGGACCGAGAGACTGAAAAACAGCTTCTATCTCAAGGCCATCAGACTGTTAAACAGCCACCACTAACATTGAGTGGCTACTGCCAACACACTGTCAATGACACTGACTCTACTCCAGCCACTTTAATCATGGGAATTGATGGGAAATGATGTAAATATATCACTAGCCACTTTAAACAATGCTACCTTATATAATGTTACTTACCCTACATTGTTCATCTCATATGCATACGTTGATACTGTACTCTATATCATCGACTGCATCCTTATGTAATACATGTATCACTAGCCACTTTAACTATGCCACTTGGTTTACATACTTATCTCATATGTATATACTGTACTCGATATCATCTACTGTATCTTGCCTATGCTGCTCTGTACCATCACTCATTCATATATCCTTATGTACATATTCTTTATCCCCTTACACTGTGTATAAGACAGTAGTTTTTTTGGGAATTGTTAGTTAGATTACTTGCTCGTTATTACTGCATTGTCGGAACTAGAAGCACAAGCATTTCGCTACACTCGCATTAACATCTGCTAACCATGTGTATGTGACAAATAAAATTTGATTTGATTTGATTTAGCTAGGTAGACAACCACATATTTCAGTTACATGATAGCTAGGTGGACAACCACATATCACAGTCACTTGATAGCTAGGTGGACAACCACATATCACAGTCACATGATAGCTAGGTGGACAACCACATATCACAGTCACATGATAGCTAGGTGGACAACCACATATCACATGATAGCTAGGTGGACAACCACATATCACAGTCACATGATAGCTAGGTGGACAACCACATATCACATGATAGCTAGGTGGGACAACCACATATCACAAGATAGCTAGGTGGGACAACCACATATCACATGATAGGCTAGGGGGACAACCACATATCACGTGATAGCTAGGTGGACAACCACAGTCACATGATAGGCTAGGTAGGACAACCACAGTCACAAGACACACACACACACACACACACACACACACACACACACACACACAGACACCAGTGGATTGAAACCTACACTGTACAGTTGGGAATGATAACCATTGGACACACACACACACACACCAGTGGTTTGAAACCTACACTGTACAGCCAGCTGGATGGAAGCGTTGGTCATTCCCACTAGGTTCTCTGCTATGCAGGTGAGCAGGAAGCCGTTGTCGTCTCGACTTACGTTGACTAGCGTCAGGTTAATAGAATGGATGTTAGGCCAGTAGACATTAGACTAGAGAGACAGGAGAGGAGAGGAGAAGAGAGAAGAGAAGAGAAGAGAAGAGAAGAGAAGAGGAGAGAAGAGAAGAGAAGAGAAGAGAAGAGAAGAGAAGAGAAGAGAAGAGAAGAGAAGAGGAGAGAAGAGAACAAGGCATTAGACTACCATACACATTAGTCTCTACCTCTCTGTCTCTCTACCTCTCTGTCTCTCTACCTCTCTGTCTCTCTGTCTCTCTACCTCTCTGTCTCTCTACCTCTCTGTCTCTCTACCTCTCTGTCTCTCTACCTCTCTGTCTCTCTACCTCTCTGTCTCTCTACCTCTCTGTCTCTCTACCTCTCTGTCTCTCTGTCTCTCTACCTCTCTGTCTCTCTACCTCTCTGTCTCTCTACCTCTCTGTCTCTCTACCTCTCTGTCTCTCTGTCTCTCTACCCCTCTGTCTCTCTGTCTCTCTATACCTCTCTACCTCTCTACCTCTCTACCTCTGAATGCTCAGCTATGAAAACCCAACTGACATTTACTCCTGAGGTGCTGAGCTGTTGCAGCCTCTATAATGACTATTTGACCCTCCTGGTCATCTATAAACATCTTGAAGAACGATCTGGTCTTGATGGCCATGTACTCTTATAATCTCCTCTCGGCACAGCCAGAAGAGGACTGGCCACCCATGAGAGCCTGGTTCCTCTCTACCCAGTACAGCCAGAAGAGGACTGGCCACCCTGAGAGCCTGTTTCCTCTCTACCCAGTACAGCCAGAAGAGGACTGGCCACCCCTGAGAGCCTGGTTCCTCTCTACCCAGTACAGCCAGAAGAGGACTGGCCACCCCTCAGAGCCTGGTTCCTCTCTACCCGGTACAGCCAGAAGAGGACTGGCCACCCCTCAGAGCCTGGATCCTCTCTACCCGGTACAGCCAGAAGAGGACTGGCCACCCCTCAGAGCCTGGTTCCTCTCTACCCAGTACAGCCAGAAGAGGACTAGCCACCCCTGAGAGCCTGGTTCCTCTCTACCCAGTACAGCCAGAAGAGAACTGGCCACCCCCGAGAGCCTGGTTCCTCTCTACCCAGTACAGCCAGAAGAGGACTGGCCACCCCTGAGAGCCTGGTTCCTCTCTACCCAGTACAGCCAGAAGAGGACTGGCCACCCTCAGAGCCTGGTTCCTCTCTACCCAGTACAGCCAGAAGAGGACTGGCCACCCCTCAGAGCCTGGTTCCTCTCCACCCAGTACAGCCAGAAGAGGACTAGCCACCCCTGAGAGCCTGGTTCCTCTCTACCCAGTACAGCCAGAAGAGGACTGGCCACCCCTCAGAGCCTGGTTCCTCTACACCCAGTACAGCCAGAGGAGGACTAGCCACCCCTGAGAGCATGGTTCCTCTCTACCCAGTACAGCCAGAAGAGGACTGGCCACCCTCAGAGCCTGGTTCCTCTCTACCCAGTACAGCCAGAAGAGGAATGGCCACCCCTCAGAGCCTGGTTCCTCTCTACCCAGCACAGCCAGAAGAGGACTGGCCACCCCTGAGAGCCTGGTTCCTCTCTACCCAGTACAGCCAGAAGAGGACTGGCCACCCCTGAGAGCCTGGTTCCTCTCTACCCAGTACAGCCAGAAGAGGACTGGCCACCCCTCAGAGCCTGGTTCCTCTCTACCCAGTACAGCCAGAAGAGAACTGGCCACCCCTGAGAGCCTGGTTCCTCTCTACCCAGTACAGCCAGAAGAGGACTGGCCACCCCTCAGAGCCTGGTTCCTCTCCACCCAGTACAGCCAGAAGAGGACTAGCCACCCCTGAGAGCCTGGTTCCTCTCTACCCAGTACAGCCAGAAGAGGACTGGCCACCCCTCAGAGCCTGGTTCCTCTACACCCAGTACAGCCAGAAGAGGACTAGCCACCCCTGAGAGCCTGGTTCCTCTCTACCCAGTACAGCCAGAAGAGGAATGGCCACCCCTCAGAGCCTGGTTCCTCTCTACCCAGCACAGCCAGAAGAGGACTGGCCACCCCTGAGAGCCTGGTTCCTCTCTACCCAGTACAGCCAGAAGAGGACTGGCCACCCCTGAGAGCCTGGTTCCTCTCTACCCAGTACAGCCAGAAGAGGACTGGCCACCCCTGAGAGCCTGGTTCCTCTCTACCCAGTACAGCCAGAAGAGGACTGGCCACCCCTGAGAGCCTGGTTCCTCTCTACCCAGTACAGCCAGAAGAGGACTGGCCACCCCTCAGAGCCTGGTTCCTCTCTACCCAGTACAGCCAGAAGAGAACTGGCCACCCCTGAGAGCCTGGTTCCTCTCTACCCAGTACAGCCAGAAGAGGACTGGCCACCCTGAGAGCCTGTTTCCTCTCTACCCAGTACAGCCAGAAGAGGACTGGCCACCCCTGAGAGCCTGGTTCCTCTCTACCCAGTACAGCCAGAAGAGGACTGGCCACCCTCAGAGCCTGGTTCCTCTCTACCCGGTACAGCCAGAAGAGGACTGGCCACCCCTCAGAGCCTGGATCCTCTCTACCCGGTACAGCCAGAAGAGGACTGGCCACCCCTCAGAGCCTGGTTCCTCTCTACCCAGTACAGCCAGAAGAGGACTAGCCACCCCTGAGAGCCTGGTTCCTCTCTACCCAGTACAGCCAGAAGAGAACTGGCCACCCCCGAGAGCCTGGTTCCTCTCTACCCAGTACAGCCAGAAGAGGACTGGCCACCCCTGAGAGCCTGGTTCCTCTCTACCCAGTACAGACAGAAGAGGACTGGCCACCCCTCAGAGCCTGGTTCCTCTCTACCCAGTACAGCCAGAAGAGGACTGGCCACCCCTCAGAGCCTGGTTCCTCTCTACCCAGTACAGCCAGAAGAGGACTAGCCACCCCTGAGAGCCTGGTTCCTCTCTACCCAGTACAGCCAGAAGAGGACTGGCCACCCCTGAGAGCCTGGTTCCTCTCTACCCAGTACAGACAGAAGAGGAATGGCCACCCTCAGAGCCTGGTTCCTCTCTACCCAGTACAGCCAGAAGAGGACTGACCACCCCTGAGAGCCTGGTTCCTCTCTACCCAGTACAGCCAGAAGAGGACTGGCCACCCCTCAGAGCCTGGTTCCTCTCTACCCAGTACAGCCAGAAGAGGACTGGCCACCCCTGAGAGCCTGGTTCCTCGCTAGGTTTCTTCCTAGGTTCCTGCCTTTCTGGGGAGTTTTTCCTAGCCACCATGCTTCTTCATCTACATTGCGTGCTGATTGGGGGATTAATGCTGGGTTTCTGTATAAACACGTTGTGGCATATGCTGATGTAAAAATAAATACAAATACAATTGATTGACTGACGAGAGGAAAGGAGATGAGCAGAGAACACAACATTAGACTACAGTACATGTTAGTCTGGAGAACTAGAGGAGATGAATAGGGTTGGTGGACATTAGACTATAGTACAGGTTAGACTGGAGAACTAGAGGAGATGAATAGGGTTGGTGGACATTAGACTACAGTACAGGTTAGACTGGAGAACTAGAGGAGATGAATAGGGTTGGTGGACATTAGACTATAGTACAGGTTAGACTGGAGAACTAGAGGAGATGAATAGGGTTGGTGGACATTAGACTACAGTACAGGTTAGACTGGAGAACTAGAGGAGATGAATAGGGTTGGTGGACATTAGACTACAGTACAGGTTAGACTGGAGAACTAGAGGAGATGAATAGGGTTGGTGGACATTAGACTACAGTACAGGTTAGACTGGAGAACTAGAGGAGATGAATAGGGTTGGTGGACATTAGACTACAGTACACGTTAGTCTGGAGAACTAGAGGAGATGAATAGAGTTGGTGGACATTAGACTACAGTACAGGTTAGACTGGAGAACTAGAGGAGATGAATAGGGTTGGTGGACATTAGACTACAGTACAGGTTAGACTGGAGAACTAGAGGAAATGAATAGGGTTGGTGGACATTAGTCTGGAGAACTAGAGGAGATGAATAGGGTTGGTGGACATTAGACTACAGTACACGTTAGACTGGAGAACTAGAGGAGATGAATAGGGTTGGTGGACATTAGTCTAGAGAACTAGAGGAGATGAATAGGGTTGGTGGACATTAGACTACAGTACACGTTAGACTGGAGAACTAGAGGAGAGGTTTGGTGGACATTAGACTACAGTACACGTTAGACTGGAGAACTAGAGGAGATGAATAGGGTTGGTGGACATTAGTCTGGAGAACTAGAGGAGATGAATAGGGTTGGTGGACATTAAACTACAGTACACGTTAGACTGGAGAACTAGAGGAGATGAATAGGGTTGGTGGACATTAGACTACAGTACAGGTTAGACTGGAGAACTAGAGGAGATGAATAGGGTTGGTGGACATTAGACTACAGTACAGGTTAGACTGGAGAACTAGAGGAGATGAATAGGGTTGGTGGACATTAGTCTGGGGGAACTAGAGGATATGAATAGGGTTGGTGGACATTAGACTATAGACATTAGACTACAGTACAGGTTAGACTGGAGAACTAGAGGAGATGAATAGGGTTGGTGGACATTAGACTACAGTACACGTTAGACTGGAGAACTAGAGGAGATGAATAGGGTTGGTGGACATTAAACTACAGTACACGTTAGACTGGAGAACTAGAGGAGATGAATAGGGTTGGTGGACATTAGACTACAGTACAGGTTAGACTGGAGAACTAGAGGAGATGAATAGGGTTGGTGGACATTAGACTACAGTACACGTTAGACTGGAGAACTAGAGGAGATGAATAGGGTTGGTGGACATTAAACTACAGTACACGTTAGACTGGAGAACTAGAGGAGATGAATAGGGTTGGTGGACATTAAACTACAGTACACGTTAGACTGGAGAACTAGAGGACAGGAGATCATTAAGGTGACCTGTGTGTGTGCCTGGTTACATGTGTGCATCCATCCGTCCGTCCGTGCCTGTGTCTGTATGTCTCACCAGGTGTCTGTATGTCTCACCAGGTGTCTGTATGCCTCACCAGGTGTCTGTATGCCTCACCAGGTATGTGTATGTCTCACCAGGTGTGTGTATGTCTCACCAGGTGTGTGTATGTCTCACCAGGTGTCTGATGCCTCACCAGGTGTGTGTATGTCTCACCAGGTGTGTGTATGTCTCACCAGGTGTCTGATGCCTCACCAGGTATGTGTATGTCTCACCAGGTATGTGTATGTCTCACCAGGTGTGTGTATGTCTCACCAGGTGTGTGTATGTCTCACCAGGGTTGTGTATGTCTCACCAGGTGTGTGTATGTCTCACTAGGTGTCTGTATGTCTTGCCAGGTGTGTGTATGTCTCACCAGGTGTGTGTATGTCTCTCCAGGTGTGTGTATGTCTCACACCTGCATGTGTGTGTATGTCTCACCAGGTGTGTGTATGTCTCACTAGGTGTCTGTATGTCTTACCAGGTGTGTGTATGTCTCACCAGGTGTGTGTATGTCTCTCCAGGTGTGTGTATGTCTCACCAGGTGTGTGTATGTCTCACCAGGTGTGTGTATGCCTCACCAGGTATGTGTATGTCTCACCAGGTGTGTGTATGCCTCACCAGGTGTGTGTATGTCTCACCAGGTATGTGTATGTCTCACCAGGTATGTGTATGTCTCACCAGGTATGTGTATGTCTCACCAGGTATGTATATGTCTCACCAGGTGTCTGATGCCTCACCAGGTATGTGTATGTCTCACCAGGTATGTGTATGTCTCACCAGGTGTGTGTATGCCTCACCAGGTGTGTGTATGCCTCACCAGGTATGTGTATGTCTCACCAGGTGTGTGTATGTCTCACCAGATGTGTGTATGTCTCACCAGGGTTGTGTATGTCTCACCAGGTGTGTGTATGTCTCACTAGGTGTCTGTATGTCTTACCAGGTGTGTGTATGTCTCACCAGGTGTGTGTATGTCTCTCCAGGTGTGTGTATGTCTCACACCTGCAGGTGTGTGTATGTCTCACCAGGTGTGTGTATGTCTCACCAGGTGTCTGTATGTCTCACCAGGTGTCTGTATGTCTCACCAGGTGTGTGTATGTCTCACCAGGTGTCTGTATGTCTCACCAGGTGTGTGTATGTCTCTCCAGGTGTGTGTATGTCTCACCAGGTGTGTGTATGTCTCACCAGGTGTGTATGTCTCTCCAGGTGTCTGTATGTCTCACCAGGTGTGTGTATGTCTCACCAGGTGTGTGTATGTCTCACCAGGTGTGTGTATGTCTCACCAGGTGTGTGTATGTCTCACCAGGTGTCTGTATGTCTCACCAGGTGTGTGTATGTCTCACCAGGTGTGTGTTGATGGAGTGTAGTCCAGCGACGGTCCAGTCGACTTCGGGGAGGGGAGCTCCTGACCCATTACAGCTGACCGTTACATTATCACCCTCTATCATCATCAGGCTACTGTTGTGGCTTACACTGATCTCTGGTACGTCTGGAGGAGTAGGAGACAGAGAGAGAGAGAGGAGAGAAAGACAAGAGAGAGAGACAGAGTGAAAGAGCGAGAGACAGAGAGAGACAGAGTGAAAGAGAAAGACCGAGAGAGAGAGCGAGAGAGAGGGACAGAGAAAGACAAAGAGAGACAGAGAGACAGAGAAAGAGAGAGAAAGAGAGAGAGAGAGACAGAGAGACAGACAGAGAGAGAGAGAGACAGAGAGAGACAAAGAGAAAGAGAGAGACAGAGAGACAGAAAAAGACAAAGAGAGAGAGAGGAAGGAGAGAGAGACAGACAGACAGACAGAGAAACATTTCCTCATGTGTGCTACCTATATCCCCCCACTAGAATCCCCATACTTTAACAATCCCAGATTCTCCATCCTGGAGGGGGAGATCGACTATTTCCAGGCCCGGGGACATGTGGTGACCTAAATGCCAGAAGTGGACAAGAACCTGACACCCTCAGCACACAGGGGGACAAACACCTGCCTGGAGGTGACAGCTTTCCCTCCCACATATGCCCCCCTAGACACAACTTAACCAACAAAAATGGGTCACAACTCCTGCATCTCTGTTCGACGCTGGGTATGTACATAGTCAATGGGAGGCTTCGAGGGGACTCCTATGGTAGGTACACCTATAGCTCATTCCTTTGCAGTAGTACTGTAGACCAGTTTATCACTGACCTCAACCCAGAGTCTCTCAGAGCGTTCACAGTCAGCCCACGGACACCCCTATCAGACCACAGCAACATCACATCTACTTGAACAGAACAATACTCAATCATGAGGCGCCAAAGGAACTGCATGATATTAAGAAATATCATAGATGGAAGGAAAGTAGTGTAGAAACCTGCCAAAATACAATTAGGCAACAACTCATTCAATCCCTTTTAGATGATTTCCTGGACAAAACATTTCACTGTAATAGTGAAGGTGTAAACTTGGCAGTAGAAAACCTAAGCAGTATATTTTACCTCTCAGCTTCCCTATCAAATCAAAAAATTTCAAGCAGACAATCTAAAATGAACAACAATGACAAATGGTTTGATGAAGAATGCAAACACCTAAGAAGGAAATTGAGAAACCTATCCAACCAAAAACATAGAGACCCAGAAAACCTGAGTCTACTTCTTCTCTATGGTGAATCACTAAAAAAACAGAAATACACTAGGGAACAGCACCTCAGAAATCAGCTCAATGTAATGAAGAAACCAGAGAATCTAACATCAACCTCAATCAATCATCAATCAGCTCAATGTAATGGAAGAAACCAGAGAATCTACCATCAACCTCAATCAATCATCAATCAGCTCAATGTAATGAAGAAACCAGAGAATCTAACATCAACCTCAATCAATCATCAATCAGCTCAATGTAATGGAAGAAACCAGAGAATCTACCATCAACCTCAATCAATCATCAATCAGCTCAATGTAATGAAGAAACCAGAGAATCTAACATCAACCTCAATCAATCATCAATCAGCTCAATGTAATGGAAGAAACCAGAGAATCTAACATCAACCTCAATCAATCATCAATCAGCTCTGGCATTTTCCCTCAATATTTAGAACCAAGGACTGATTAACCCAATCCACAAAAGTAAAGACAAATTTGAACCCAATAACGACCGTGGGATAAGCGTCAACAGCAACCTTGGGGAAATCCTCTGCATTATCATTAAGAGCAGACACATACATCAGTGAAAACAATGTAATGAGCAAATGTAAAATTGCCATACGACAGACCACGTATTCACCCTGCACACCCTAATTGACAAACAAATGAACCAAAACAAAGGCAAAGTCTTCTCAGGCGAGGGGGCAGGTAGCCTAGTGGTTAGAGCAACCGAAAGGTTGCAAGATCGAATCCCCGAGTTAACAAGGTAACTGCCCCTGAACAAGGCAGTTAACCCACTGTTCCCCTGAACAAGGCAGTTAACCCACTGTTCCCCTGAACAAGGCAGTTAACCCACTCTTCCCCTGAACGAGGCAGTTAACCCACTGTTCCCCTGAACGAGGCAGGTAACCCACTGTTCCCCTGAACAAGGCAGTTAACCCACTGTGCCCCTGAACAAGGCAGTTAACCCACTGTTCCCCTGAACAAGGCAGTTAACCCACTGTGCCCCTGAACAAGGCAGTTAACCCACTGTGCCCCTGAACAAGGCAGTTAACCCACTGTTCCCCTGAACAAGGCAGTTAACCCACTGTTCCCCTGAACAAGGCAGTTAACCCACTGTTCCCCTGAACAAGGCAGTTAACCCACTGTTCCCCTGAACAAGGCAGTTAACCCACTCTTCCCCTGAACAAGGCAGTTAACCCACTGTTCCCCTGAACAAGGCAGTTAACCCACTGTTCCCCTGAACAAGGCAGTTAACCCACTGTTCCCTGAACAAGGCAGTTAACCCACTGTTCCCTGAACAAGGCAGTTAACCCACTGTTCCCCTGAACAAGGCAGTTAACCCACTGTTCCCTGAACAAGGCAGTTAACCCACTGTTCCCCTGAACAAGGCAGTTAACCCACTGTTCCCCTGAACAAGGCAGTTAACCCACTGTTCCCCTGAACAAGGCAGTTAACCCACTGTTCCCCTGAACGAGGCAGTTAACCCACTGCTCCCCTGAACAAGGCAGTTAACCCACTGTTCCCCTGAACAAGGCAGTTAACCCACTGTTCCCCTGAACAAGGCAGTTAACCCACTGTTCCTAGACCAGTTAACCCACTGTTCCTAGACCAGTTAACCCACTGTTCTGTGTTGATTTCAGTCATGACAGTCTGCTATTTAAACTGATGGGAAATGGTATATGGGGAAAACAAACAACATTATAAAATCCATGTACACAAACAGCAAGTGTGCGGTTAGAATTGGCAAAAACACACATTTCTTCCCACAGGGCCGTGGGGTGAGACGGGGATACAGCTTAAGCCTCACCCTCTTCAACATACATATCAACAACCTGACGAGGGCACTAGAAAAGTCTGCAGCACCCGGCCCCACCCTCTTCAACATACATATCAACACCCTGACGAGGGCACTAGAACAGTCTGCAGCACCCGGCCTCGTCCTCTTCAACATACATATCAACACCCTGACGAGGGCACTAGAACAGTCTGCAGCACCCGGCCTCACCCTGCTAGAATCTGAAGTCAAATGTCTACTGTTTGCTGATGATCTGGTGCTTCTGTCACCAACCAAGGAGGGCCTACAGCAGCACCTAGATCTTCTGCACAGATTCTGTCAGACCTGGGCCCTGACAGTAAATCTCAGTAAGTCAAAAATACTGGTGTTCCAAAAAAGATCCAGTTGCCAGGATCACAAATACAAATTCCATCTAGACATCGTTGCCCTAGAGCACACAAAAAACTATACATGCATTGGCCTAAACATCAGCGCCACAGGTAACTTCCACAAAGCTGTGAACGATCTGAGAGACAAGGCAAGAAGGGCATTCTACGCCATCAAAAGGAACATCAAATTAGACATCCCAATTAGGATCTGGCTAAAAATACTTGACTCAGTTCTAGAACCCATTGTCTTTATGGTTGTGAGGTCTGGGGTCCGCTCACCAACCAAGAAATCACATAATGGAACAAACACAAAATTATGCATGCAGAGCAGAATAGGTCGATACCCACTAATTATCAAAATCCATAAAAGAGCCATGAAATACTCAAATTTAATGGATGTGATTCCCAAACCTTCCATAACAAAGCCATTACCTACAGAGAAATGAACCTGGAGAAGATTTGGTCCTGGTGCTCTGTTCACAAACACAAACACACCCCACAGAGACCCAGGATAACAACACAAGTAGACCCAACCAAAATCATGAGAAAACTAAAAGATAATTACACATTGGAAAGAATTAACAAAAAACAGAGAGCACACAGTGGGAGAGTACCTGACCACTGTGACTGACACAAACTTTAGGAAAGCTTTGACTATGTACAGACTCAGTGAGCATAGCCTTGCTATTGAGAAAGGCCGCCGTAGGCAGACAGGCTATGAGCACACTGCCCACAAAATGAGGTGGAAACAAAGCTGTTAAATGTATGACCATATTGGAGACAATTATTTCCGTCAGATTACACAGACCCACAAAGAATTTGAAAACAAATTGAGAGAGAGAGAGAGCAGCAGATCACTGTGTGGTTTCGGGACGTCTCTGAATCCAGAGCGTTCAGGACCTCAGACTGGGGTGAAGGTTCACCTTTCAACAGGACAACGACCCTAAGCACACAGCCAAGACAATGCAGTAGTGGTTTCGGGACAAGTCTCTGAATGTCCTTTAGTGGCCCATCCAGAGCCTGGACTTGAACCCGATCCAACATCTCTGGAGAGACCTGAAAACAGCTGTGCAGCGACGCTCCCTATCCAACCTGACAGAGCTTGAGAGGATCTGCAGGGAAGAATAGGAGAAACTCCCCAAATATAGGTGTGCCAAGCTTGTAGCGTCCTACCCAAGAAGACTCGAGGCTGTAATCGCTGCCAAAGGTGCTTCAACAAATACTTTGGTAAATGTGATATTTCATATTTTTTTGCTTTTTTTTGCAAAAAGTCAAGGGGTCTGAATACTTTCCGAATGCACTTCATTTATGTGTGTGTGTCTGCGTGCGTGTGTGAGCACACGTGTGTGTGTGTGTCTGCGTGTGTGTGTGAGCACACGTGTGTGTGTGTGTCTGCGTGTGTGTGTGAGCACACGTGTGTGTGTGTGTCTGCGTGCGTGTGTGAGCACACGTGTGTGTGTCTACATGTGTGTGTGAGCACACGTGTGTGTGTGTGTGTGTGTGTGTGTGTGTGTGTTTCCTTACCACATAAGGTAATGTACATGTTTTGCAATCGTATCTTAAAGGCCCCGTTTCTGCAGAACAGCATCTGGGTGTGAAGCCCCGCCTCTCCTCTCTGCTGCCAAAGCTGGATCCAACGCACGTCGCAACCACAGTCAAACACCACACCGTCCAGCCTCCTGTAAATAGAAACACATCACAACCAGTCAAACACCACACCGTCCAGCCTCCTGTAAATAGAAACACACCACAACCAGTCAAACACCGTCCAGCCTCCTGTAAATAGAAACACACCACAACCAGTCAAACACCACACCGTCCAGCCTCCTGTAAATAGAAACACACCACAACCAGTCAAACACCGTCCAGCCTCCTGTAAATAGAAACACATCACAACCAGTCAAACACCGTCCAGCCTCCTGTAAATAGAAACACACCACAACCAGTCAAACACCGTCCAGCCTCCTGTAAATAGAAACACACCACAACCAGTCAAACACCACACCGTCCAGCCTCCTGTAAATAGAAACACATCACAACCAGTCAAACACCACACCGTCCAGCCTCCTGTAAATAGAAACACGTCACAACCAGTCAAACACCACACCGTCCAGCCTCCTGTAAATAGAAACACATCACAACCAGTCAAACACCGCCCAGCCTCCTGTAAATAGAAACACATCACAACCAGTCAAACACCACACCGTCCAGCCTCCTGTAAATAGAAACACGTCACAACCAGTCAAACACCGTCCAGCCTCCTGTAAATAGAAACACGTCACAACCAGTCAAACACCACACCGTCCAGCCTCCTGTAAATAGAAACACATCACAACCAGTCAAACACCACACCGTCCAGCCTCCTGTAAATAGAAACACACCACAACCAGTCAAACACCGTCCAGCCTCCTGTAAATAGAAACACACCACAACCAGTCAAACACCGTCCAGCCTCCTGTAAATAGAAACACATCACAACCACAGTCAAACACCACACCGTCCAGCCTCCTGTAAATAGAAACACACCACAACCAGTCAAACACCACACCGTCCAGCCTCCTGTAGATAGAAACACACCACAACCAGTCAAACACCACACCGTCCAGCCTCCTGTAAATAGAAACACACCACAACCAGTCAAACACCACACCGTCCAGCCTCCTGTAAATAGAAACACATCACAACCAGTCAAACACCACACCGTCCAGCCTCCTGTAAATAGAAACACATCACAACCAGTCAAACACCACACCGTCCAGCCTCCTGTAAATAGAAACACACCACAACCAGTCAAACACCACACCGTCCAGCCTCCTGTAAATAGAAACACATCACAACCAGTCAAACACCGTCCAGCCTCCTGTAAATAGAAACACATCACAACCAGTCAAACACCGTCCAGCCTCCTGTAAATAGAAACACACCACAACCAGTCAAACACCGTCCAGCCTCCTGTAAATAGAAACACATCACAACCAGTCAAACACCACACCGTCCAGCCTCCTGTAAATAGAAACACATCACAACCAGTCAAACACCGTCCAGCCTCCTGTAAATAGAAACACACCACAACCAGTCAAACACCGTCCAGCCTCCTGTAAATAGAAACACATCACAACCAGTCAAACACCACACCGTCCAGCCTCCTGTAAATAGAAACACATCACAACCAGTCAAACACCGTCCAGCCTCCTGTAAATAGAAACACATCACAACCAGTCAAACACCGTCCAGCCTCCTGTAAATAGAAACACACCACAACCAGTCAAACACCACACCGCCCAGCCTCCTGTAAATAGAAACACATCACAACCAGTCAAACACCGTCCAGCCTCCTGTAAATAGAAACACACCACAACCAGTCAAACACAACACCGTCCAGCCTCCTGTAAATAGAAACACACCACAACCAGTCAAACACCGTCCAGCCTCCTGTAAATAGAAACACACCACAACCAGTCAAACACCGTCCAGCCTCCTGTAAATAGAAACACACCACAACCAGTCAAACACCGTCCAGCCTCCTGTAAATAGAAACACACCACAACCAGTCAAACACCACACCGTCCAGCCTCCTGTAAATAGAAACACACCACAACCAGTCAAACACCGTCCAGCCTCCTGTAAATAGAAACACACCACAACCAGTCAAACACCGTCCAGCCTCCTGTAAATAGAAACACACCACAACCAGTCAAACACCGTCCAGCCTCCTGTAAATAGAAACACATCACAACCAGTCAAACACCGTCCAGCCTCCTGTAAATAGAAACACACCACAACCAGTCAAACACCGTCCAGCCTCCTGTAAATAGAAACACACCACAACCAGTCAAACACCACACCGTCCAGCCTCCTGTAAATAGAAACACACCACAACCAGTCAAACACCACACCGTCCAGCCTCCTGTAAATAGAAACACATCACAACCAGTCAAACACCACACCGTCCAGCCTCCTGTAAATAGAAACACGTCACAACCAGTCAAACACCACACCGTCCAGCCTCCTGTAAATAGAAACACATCACAACCAGTCAAACACCGCCCAGCCTCCTGTAAATAGAAACACATCACAACCAGTCAAACACCACACCGTCCAGCCTCCTGTAAATAGAAACACGTCACAACCAGTCAAACACCGTCCAGCCTCCTGTAAATAGAAACACGTCACAACCAGTCAAACACCACACCGTCCAGCCTCCTGTAAATAGAAACACATCACAACCAGTCAAACACCACACCGTCCAGCCTCCTGTAAATAGAAACACACCACAACCAGTCAAACACCGTCCAGCCTCCTGTAAATAGAAACACACCACAACCAGTCAAACACCGTCCAGCCTCCTGTAAATAGAAACACATCACAACCACAGTCAAACACCACACCGTCCAGCCTCCTGTAAATAGAAACACACCACAACCAGTCAAACACCACACCGTCCAGCCTCCTGTAGATAGAAACACACCACAACCAGTCAAACACCACACCGTCCAGCCTCCTGTAAATAGAAACACACCACAACCAGTCAAACACCACACCGTCCAGCCTCCTGTAAATAGAAACACATCACAACCAGTCAAACACCACACCGTCCAGCCTCCTGTAAATAGAAACACATCACAACCAGTCAAACACCACACCGTCCAGCCTCCTGTAAATAGAAACACACCACAACCAGTCAAACACCACACCGTCCAGCCTCCTGTAAATAGAAACACATCACAACCAGTCAAACACCGTCCAGCCTCCTGTAAATAGAAACACATCACAACCAGTCAAACACCGTCCAGCCTCCTGTAAATAGAAACACACCACAACCAGTCAAACACCGTCCAGCCTCCTGTAAATAGAAACACATCACAACCAGTCAAACACCACACCGTCCAGCCTCCTGTAAATAGAAACACATCACAACCAGTCAAACACCGTCCAGCCTCCTGTAAATAGAAACACACCACAACCAGTCAAACACCACACCGTCCAGCCTCCTGTAAATAGAAACACACCACAACCAGTCAAACACCACACCGTCCAGCCTCCTGTAGATAGAAACACACCACAACCAGTCAAACACCACACCGTCCAGCCTCCTGTAAATAGAAACACACCACAACCAGTCAAACACCACACCGTCCAGCCTCCTGTAAATAGAAACACATCACAACCAGTCAAACACCACACCGTCCAGCCTCCTGTAAATAGAAACACATCACAACCAGTCAAACACCACACCGTCCAGCCTCCTGTAAATAGAAACACACCACAACCAGTCAAACACCACACCGTCCAGCCTCCTGTAAATAGAAACACATCACAACCAGTCAAACACCGTCCAGCCTCCTGTAAATAGAAACACATCACAACCAGTCAAACACCGTCCAGCCTCCTGTAAATAGAAACACACCACAACCAGTCAAACACCGTCCAGCCTCCTGTAAATAGAAACACATCACAACCAGTCAAACACCACACCGTCCAGCCTCCTGTAAATAGAAACACATCACAACCAGTCAAACACCGTCCAGCCTCCTGTAAATAGAAACACACCACAACCAGTCAAACACCGTCCAGCCTCCTGTAAATAGAAACACATCACAACCAGTCAAACACCACACCGTCCAGCCTCCTGTAAATAGAAACACATCACAACCAGTCAAACACCGTCCAGCCTCCTGTAAATAGAAACACATCACAACCAGTCAAACACCGTCCAGCCTCCTGTAAATAGAAACACACCACAACCAGTCAAACACCACACCGCCCAGCCTCCTGTAAATAGAAACACATCACAACCAGTCAAACACCGTCCAGCCTCCTGTAAATAGAAACACACCACAACCAGTCAAACACAACACCGTCCAGCCTCCTGTAAATAGAAACACACCACAACCAGTCAAACACCGTCCAGCCTCCTGTAAATAGAAACACACCACAACCAGTCAAACACCGTCCAGCCTCCTGTAAATAGAAACACACCACAACCAGTCAAACACCGTCCAGCCTCCTGTAAATAGAAACACACCACAACCAGTCAAACACCACACCGTCCAGCCTCCTGTAAATAGAAACACACCACAACCAGTCAAACACCGTCCAGCCTCCTGTAAATAGAAACACACCACAACCAGTCAAACACCGTCCAGCCTCCTGTAAATAGAAACACACCACAACCAGTCAAACACCGTCCAGCCTCCTGTAAATAGAAACACATCACAACCAGTCAAACACCGTCCAGCCTCCTGTAAATAGAAACACACCACAACCAGTCAAACACCGTCCAGCCTCCTGTAAATAGAAACACACCACAACCAGTCAAACACCACACCGTCCAGCCTCCTGTAAATAGAAACACACCACAACCAGTCAAACACCACACCATCCAGCCTCCTGTAAATAGAAACACATCACAACCAGTCAAACACCACACCGTCCAGCCTCCTGTAAATAGAAACACGTCACAACCAGTCAAACACCACACCGTCCAGCCTCCTGTAAATAGAAACACATCACAACCAGTCAAACACCGCCCAGCCTCCTGTAAATAGAAACACATCACAACCAGTCAAACACCACACCGTCCAGCCTCCTGTAAATAGAAACACGTCACAACCAGTCAAACACCGTCCAGCCTCCTGTAAATAGAAACACGTCACAACCAGTCAAACACCACACCGTCCAGCCTCCTGTAAATAGAAACACATCACAACCAGTCAAACACCACACCGTCCAGCCTCCTGTAAATAGAAACACACCACAACCAGTCAAACACCGTCCAGCCTCCTGTAAATAGAAACACACCACAACCAGTCAAACACCGTCCAGCCTCCTGTAAATAGAAACACATCACAACCACAGTCAAACACCACACCGTCCAGCCTCCTGTAAATAGAAACACACCACAACCAGTCAAACACCACACCGTCCAGCCTCCTGTAGATAGAAACACACCACAACCAGTCAAACACCACACCGTCCAGCCTCCTGTAAATAGAAACACACCACAACCAGTCAAACACCACACCGTCCAGCCTCCTGTAAATAGAAACACATCACAACCAGTCAAACACCACACCGTCCAGCCTCCTGTAAATAGAAACACATCACAACCAGTCAAACACCACACCGTCCAGCCTCCTGTAAATAGAAACACACCACAACCAGTCAAACACCACACCGTCCAGCCTCCTGTAAATAGAAACACATCACAACCAGTCAAACACCGTCCAGCCTCCTGTAAATAGAAACACATCACAACCAGTCAAACACCGTCCAGCCTCCTGTAAATAGAAACACACCACAACCAGTCAAACACCGTCCAGCCTCCTGTAAATAGAAACACATCACAACCAGTCAAACACCACACCGTCCAGCCTCCTGTAAATAGAAACACATCACAACCAGTCAAACACCACACCGTCCAGCCTCCTGTAAATAGAAACACGTCACAACCAGTCAAACACCACACCGTCCAGCCTCCTGTAAATAGAAACACATCACAACCAGTCAAACACCGCCCAGCCTCCTGTAAATAGAAACACATCACAACCAGTCAAACACCACACCGTCCAGCCTCCTGTAAATAGAAACACGTCACAACCAGTCAAACACCGTCCAGCCTCCTGTAAATAGAAACACGTCACAACCAGTCAAACACCACACCGTCCAGCCTCCTGTAAATAGAAACACATCACAACCAGTCAAACACCACACCGTCCAGCCTCCTGTAAATAGAAACACACCACAACCAGTCAAACACCGTCCAGCCTCCTGTAAATAGAAACACACCACAACCAGTCAAACACCGTCCAGCCTCCTGTAAATAGAAACACATCACAACCACAGTCAAACACCACACCGTCCAGCCTCCTGTAAATAGAAACACACCACAACCAGTCAAACACCACACCGTCCAGCCTCCTGTAGATAGAAACACACCACAACCAGTCAAACACCACACCGTCCAGCCTCCTGTAAATAGAAACACACCACAACCAGTCAAACACCACACCGTCCAGCCTCCTGTAAATAGAAACACATCACAACCAGTCAAACACCACACCGTCCAGCCTCCTGTAAATAGAAACACATCACAACCAGTCAAACACCACACCGTCCAGCCTCCTGTAAATAGAAACACACCACAACCAGTCAAACACCACACCGTCCAGCCTCCTGTAAATAGAAACACATCACAACCAGTCAAACACCGTCCAGCCTCCTGTAAATAGAAACACATCACAACCAGTCAAACACCGTCCAGCCTCCTGTAAATAGAAACACACCACAACCAGTCAAACACCGTCCAGCCTCCTGTAAATAGAAACACATCACAACCAGTCAAACACCACACCGTCCAGCCTCCTGTAAATAGAAACACATCACAACCAGTCAAACACCGTCCAGCCTCCTGTAAATAGAAACACACCACAACCAGTCAAACACCGTCCAGCCTCCTGTAAATAGAAACACATCACAACCAGTCAAACACCACACCGTCCAGCCTCCTGTAAATAGAAACACATCACAACCAGTCAAACACCGTCCAGCCTCCTGTAAATAGAAACACATCACAACCAGTCAAACACCGTCCAGCCTCCTGTAAATAGAAACACACCACAACCAGTCAAACACCACACCGCCCAGCCTCCTGTAAATAGAAACACATCACAACCAGTCAAACACCGTCCAGCCTCCTGTAAATAGAAACACACCACAACCAGTCAAACACCACACCGTCCAGCCTCCTGTAAATAGAAACACACCACAACCAGTCAAACACCGTCCAGCCTCCTGTAAATAGAAACACATCACAACCAGTCAAACACCACACCGTCCAGCCTCCTGTAAATAGAAACACACCACAACCAGTCAAACACCGTCCAGCCTCCTGTAAATAGAAACACACCACAACCAGTCAAACACCGTCCAGCCTCCTGTAAATAGAAACACACCACAACCAGTCAAACACCGCCCAGCCTCCTGTAAATAGAAACACACCACAACCAGTCAAACACCACACCGTCCAGCCTCCTGTAAATAGAAACACACCACAACCAGTCAAACACCACACCGTCCAGCCTCCTGTAAATAGAAACACATCACAACCAGTCAAACACCGTCCAGCCTCCTGTAAATAGAAACACACCACAACCAGTCAAACACCACACCGTCCAGCCTCCTGTAAATAGAAACACACCACAACCAGTCAAACACCGTCCAGCCTCCTGTAAATAGAAACACATCACAACCAGTCAAACACCACACCGTCCAGCCTCCTGTAAATAGAAACACACCACAACCAGTCAAACACCGTCCAGCCTCCTGTAAATAGAAACACACCACAACCAGTCAAACACCGTCCAGCCTCCTGTAAATAGAAACACACCACAACCAGTCAAACACCGCCCAGCCTCCTGTAAATAGAAACACACCACAACCAGTCAAACACCACACCGTCCAGCCTCCTGTAAATAGAAACACACCACAACCAGTCAAACACCACACCGTCCAGCCTCCTGTAAATAGAAACACACCACAACCAGTCAAACACCGTCCAGCCTCCTGTAAATAGAAACACATCACAACCAGTCAAACACCACACCGTCCAGCCTCCTGTAAATAGAAACACGTCACAACCAGTCAAACACCGTCCAGCCTCCTGTAAATAGAAACACGTCACAACCAGTCAAACACCACACCGTCCAGCCTCCTGTAAATAGAAACACATCACAACCAGTCAAACACCACACCGTCCAGCCTCCTGTAAATAGAAACACACCACAACCAGTCAAACACCGTCCAGCCTCCTGTAAATAGAAACACACCACAACCAGTCAAACACCGTCCAGCCTCCTGTAAATAGAAACACATCACAACCAGTCAAACACCACACCGTCCAGCCTCCTGTAAATAGAAACACACCACAACCAGTCAAACACCACACCGTCCAGCCTCCTGTAAATAGAAACACATCACAACCAGTCAAACACCGTCCAGCCTCCTGTAAATAGAAACACACCACAACCAGTCAAACACCACACCGTCCAGCCTCCTGTAAATAGAAACACACCACAACCAGTCAAACACCGTCCAGCCTCCTGTAAATAGAAACACATCACAACCAGTCAAACACCACACCGTCCAGCCTCCTGTAAATAGAAACACACCACAACCAGTCAAACACCGTCCAGCCTCCTGTAAATAGAAACACACCACAACCAGTCAAACACCGTCCAGCCTCCTGTAAATAGAAACACACCACAACCAGTCAAACACCGCCCAGCCTCCTGTAAATAGAAACACACCACAACCAGTCAAACACCACACCGTCCAGCCTCCTGTAAATAGAAACACACCACAACCAGTCAAACACCACACCGTCCAGCCTAGTTTAAGATATGAGGGATGATTATACTGTAACAGGAAACCAGCTAGTTTAAGATATGAGGGATGATTATACTGTAACAGGAAACCAGCTAGTTTAAGATATGAGGGATGATTATACTGTAGTGAAGGAAAACAGCTAGTTTACGAACAAATTCTTATTTTCAATGACAGCCTATGAACAGTGGGTTAACTGCCTGTTCAGGGGCAGAATGACAGATTTGTACCTTGTCAGCTCGGGGATTTGAACTTGCAACCTTTCGGTTACTAGTCCAACGCTCTAACCACTAGGATACCCTGCCGCCCCATCTAAACCAAAGGGCTGTAGTCTTTACTGTCTAATTCTCTGTCATCTAAACCAAGGCCTATCAAAAGGACTGCAGTCTTTACTGTCTAATTCTCTGTCATCTAAACCAAGGCCTATCAAAAGGACTGCAGTCTTTACTGTCTAATTCTCTGTCATCTAAACCAAGGCCTATCAAAAGGACTGCAGTCTTTACTGTCTAATTCTCTGTCATCTAAACCAAGGCCTATCAAAGGACTGCAGTCTTTACTGTCTAATTCTCTGTCATCTAAACCAAGGCCTATCAAAAGGACTGCAGTCTTTACTGTCTAATTCTCTGTCATCTAAACCAAGGCCTATCAAAGGACTGCAGGTTTGATCAGACTATTCCAGTCAGGAGAAAATCCACTCACAGAGAAGCACCAATGTTTGAATATGTGAAGCTCTACATTTCAATAGAGGAAGGATTAAAGAGGAAGCTCTGATCTTCAATAGAGGAAGCCAGGATTAAAGAGGAAGCTATGAGCTTCAATAGAGGAAGCCAGGATTAAAGAGGAAGCTCTGATCTTCAATAGAGGAAGCCAGGATTAAAGAGGAAGCTATGAGCTTCAATAGAGGAAGCCAGGATTAAAGAGGAAGCTCTGATCTTCAATAGAGGAAGCCAGGATTAAAGAGGAAGCTATGAGCTTCAATAGAGGAAGCCAGGATTAAAGAGGAAGCTATGAGCTTCAATAGAGGAAGCCAGGATTAAAGAGGAAGCTCTGATCTTCAATAGAGGAAGCCAGGATTAAAGAGGAAGCTCTGATCTTCAATAGAGGAGGCCAGGATTAAAGAGGAAGCTATGAGCTTCAATAGAGGAGGCCAGGATTAAAGAGGAAGCTAAGAGCTTCAATAGAGGAAGCCAGGATTAAAGAGGAAGCTCTGGTCTTCAATAGAGGAAGCCAGGATTAAAGAGGAAGCTCTGATCTTCAATAGAGGAGGCCAGGATTAAAGAGGAAGCTCTGATCTTCAATAGAGGAAGCCAGGATTAAAGAGGAAGCTCTGACCTTCAATAGAGGAAGCCAGGATTAAAGAGGAAGCTATGAGCTTCAATAGAGGAGGCCAGGATTAAAGAGGAAGCTAAGAGCTTCAATAGAGGAAGCCAGGATTAAAGAGGAAGCTCTGATCTTCAATAGAGGAAGCCAGGATTAAAGAGGAAGCTATGAGCTTCAATAGAGGAGGCCAGGATTAAAGAGGAAGCTAAGAGCTTCAATAGAGGAAGCCAGGATTAAAGAGGAAGCTATGAGCTTCAATAGAGGAAGCCAGGATTAAAGAGGAAGCTCACAAACACAGACAGACAGACAGACAGACAGACAGACAGACAGACAGACAGACAGACAGACAGACAGACAGACAGACAGACAGACAGACAGACAGACAGACAGACAGACAGACAGACAGACAGACAGAGACAGACAGACAGACAGACAGACAGACAGACAGACAGACAGACAGACAGAGACAGACGGAGACAGACAGACAGACAGAGACAGACGGAGACAGACAGACAGACAGACAGACAGACAGACAGACAGACAGACAGACAGACAGACAGACAGACAGACAGACAGACAGACAGACAGACAGACAGCTTCTAGCAGATGGATTTACAGTAGCTGCTGAAGAATGAAAATGTGGTCTGAAGTGACCCAGCCTTTCTCAAATGGTCTCCCATCATATCCCCTCAGAGAAACTACAGCAGATGGATCATTTATCATGTATAACCCACCACTGTAATACATTAGGGCTGCTTCCCAAGAGAAGGGTTAGGCTGGCTGTGCAGCAGTTCTGGAAGGCCAAGCTGGCTACTGTAGCTCCACTGCAGGGCCCAGAGAGACAAAAACACCATCTGTTTCCTCTGTTTCCTCTGTATCCCAAGCAGTGAAGCATAATATGGAGTCAGACTACATTGTTCAGCATCACATCATTGTTCAACATCACATTGGGCCTCTTTCACTAGAATGACAAAAGATCAGGGTACTGAATTGCTGAGAAAAATTGTAAAACAAAGATAATCTGTAATGTTTTTTTCCAATTTGACTGGGTTTGATAATTATCTGCTGAGTAAACATAACTGTATTAAACATGGCGGAATGTGTCCCACATGGAATTCCAAGTTACCTGGTCTCAGGGATGGAAATCCCTTGGGTCTCCTCAGAGTTAGGTACAGCAGCTTTTAGTTTGTCTGTACCCCATCTATGGAGCAATATAAAGAGTTCCCTCCAACAGGATGTACTGCTGCCTCTCAGGCAGTTCAACATGTTGATTGGGAACCTCTTTGACGAGGAATGGGATGAGGCGGGGCAGGAGAGGAAACAGGGAGGGAGACCTTCCCTGAGATGAGGAGGGGGAGGAAACAGGGAGGCAGACCTTCCCTGAGATGAGCAGGGGGAGGAAACAGGCAGGCAGACCTTCCCTGAGATGAGGAGGGAGAGGAGAGGAAACAGGGAGGCAGACCTTCCCTGAGATGAGGAGGAGAGGAGAGGAAACAGAGGGGAGACCTTCCCTGAGATGAGGAGGGGGAGGAAACAGGGGAGCAGACCTTCCCTGAGATGAGGAGGGGGAGGAAACAGGGAGGCAGACCTTCCCTGAGATGAGGAGGGGGAGGAAACAGGGAGGCAGACCTTCCCTGAGATGAGGAGGGGGAGGAAACAGGGAGGCAGACCTTCCCTGAGATGAGGAGGGAGAGGAAACAGGCAGGCAGACCTTCCCTGAGATGAGCAGGGGGAGGAAACAGGGAGGCAGACCTTCCCTGAGATGAGGAGGGGGAGGAAACAGGGAGGCAGACCTTCCCTGAGATGAGGAGGGGGAGGACTGTAATATTCTACTGGCAGTGCTGAAAGAGCATCAGACTGGACCAGACTGTAATATTCTACTGTTGGTGCTGAAAGAGCATCAGACTGGACCGGACTGTAATATTCTACTGGTGGTGCAGAAAGAGCATCAGACTGGACCAGACTGTAATATTCTACTGGTGGTGCTGAAGGAGCATCAGACTGGACCAGACTGGACCAGACTGTAATATTCTACTGGTGGTGCTGAAGGAGCATCAGACTGGACCAGACAGGACCAGACTGTAATATTATACTGGTGGTGCTGAAGGAGCATCAGACTGGACCAGACTGGACCAGACTGTAATATTCTACTGGTGGTGCTGAAGGAGCATCAGACTGGACCAGACTGTAATATTCTACTGGTGGTGCTGAAAGAGCATCAGACTGGACCAGACTGTAATATTCTCCTGGCGGGGCTGAAGGAGCATCAGACTGGACCAGACTGGACCAGACTGTAATATTCTACTGTTGGTGCTGAAAGAGCATCAGACTGGAACAGACTGGACCAGACTGTAATATTCTACTGGTGGTGCAGAAAGAGCATCAGACTGGACCAGACTGTAATATTCTACTGTTGGTGCTGAAAGAGCATCAGACTGGACCAGACTGTAATATTCTACTGGTGGTGCTGAAAGAGCATCAGACTGGACCAGACTGTAATATTCTACTGGTGGTGCTGAAGGAGCATCAGACTGGACCAGACTGTAATATTCTACTGTTGGTGCTGAAAGAGCATCAGACTGGACCAGACTGTAATATTCTACTGGTGGTGCTGAAGGAGCATCAGACTGGACCAGACTGTAATATTCTACTGGCGGTGCTGAAAGAGCATCAGACTGGACCAGACTGGACCGGACTGTAATATTCTACTGTTGGTGCTGAAAGAGCATCAGACTGGACCAGACTGGACCAGACTGTAATATTCTACTGGTGGTGCTGAAGGAGCATCAGACTGGACCAGACTGGACCGGACTGTAATATTCTACTAGTGGTGCTGAAGGAGCATCAGATTGCGCCTGACTTTTACTGCAATATTCATAACTAACAGGACAATGAGGTCAGACTGCCTCTAACTCTCTGCAGTGTCTTAATTATGCTGGTAACTGACTTCCAGATCACAGTGCCATGACACCGCCGGTAGGTCCCAAATGACACCCTATTCCCTATGTAGTGCACTACTTTAGACCAGAGCCCTATGGGACTATATATAGAACAAGATGCTGTTTGAGACTCACACAGATAGTGTGTTGTGTTTTACGTGGTTGTTTTGCTGTGTGCAGGTTCTGAAACACACACACACACACTTTAGCTTGAATGAGAATGTAACTTACAGCTCGGAAAGTTGCAGGTTCTGGAACAGTTGCCAGGACAAGGTGGTTAGAGGGTTCTTGGATAGGTTTCTAGAAAGAGAGAGAGAGAGAGAGAGAGAGAAAGACAGAGGAGAGAGTGAGAGTGTGAGAGAGAGAGAGAGAGAGAGAGAGAGAGAGAGAGACAGAGGAGAGAGAGAGAGGGAGAGAGAGGAAGAGAGAGAGAGAGAGAGAGAGAGAGAGACAGAGGAAGATAGAGAGAGAGAGAGAGAGAGAGAGAGAGAGAGAGAGAGAGAGACAGACAGAGAGAGAGAGACAGAGAGAGAGAGGCAGAGACAGAGGAAGAGAGAGAAGAGCAGAGAGAGACAGAGGAGAGAGTGAGAGAGAGAGAAGGAGAGAGAGAGAGAGACAGAGGAGAGAGTGAGAGAGAGAGGAAGAGAGAGAAGAGCAGAGAGAGAGAGGGAGAAAGAGGGGAAGGAGAGAGAGAGAGAGAGAGAGAGAGAGAGAGAGAGAGAGAAAGGAGAGAGAGAGAGCATGTTTTTACAAAAATATAGATTCAGAGTTAGATAAACTTTGTGATTTTTTGGGATGTTGCACCAGAAGAGTTTTTCTCTCTCACCCATCTACACACAAAACACAATAATGACATAGTAAAAACATTTATTTAAAATCTTGCAAATTTATTGAAAAAGAAAAATAAATATTTTATTTACCTATAGTACCAGTCAAAGGGTCGGACACGCCTTCTCATTCAAAGGTTTTTCTTTATTTTTACTATTTTCTACATTGTAGAACATTAGTGAATATATCAAAACTATGAAATAACACATATGGAATCATGTCGTAACCAAAAATGTGTTAAACAAATTAAAAATATTTTTGATTTTAGATTCTTCAAAGTAGCCACCCTTTGCCTTGATGACAGCTTTGCATTATCTTGGCATTCTCTCAACCAGCTTCACCTGGAATAAATTTGAACCAGTTCCCACATATACTGAGCACTTGTTGGCTGCTTTTCCTTCACTCTGTGGTCCAACTCATCTGAAACCATCTCAATTAGGTTGAGGTCGGGTGATTGTGGAGGCAAGGTAATCTGATGCAACACTCCACCTGATGCAGCCACCACCACCTGATGCAGTCACCACCACCTGATGAAGCCACGACCACCTGATGCAGCCACCACCACCTGATGCAGCCACCACCACCTGATGCAGCCACCACCACCTGATGCAGCCACCACCACCACCTGATGCAGCCACCACCACCACCTGATGCAGTCACCACCACCTGATGCAGCCATCACCACCTGATGCAGTCACCACCACCTGATGCAGTCACCACCACCTGATGCAGCCACCACCACCTGATGCAGCCACCACCACCTGATGCAGCCACCACCACCTGATGCAGCCACCACCACCTGATGCAGCCACCACCACCTGATGCAGCCACCACCTGATGCAGCCACCACCAACTGATGCAGCCACCACCACCTGATGCAGCCACCACCACCTGATGCAGCCACCACCTGATGCAGCCACCTGATGCAGCCACCACCACCTGATGCAACCACCACCACCTGATCCAGCCACCACCTGATGCAGCAACCACCACCTGACGCAGCCACCACCTGATGCAGCCACCACCTCCTGATGCAGCCACCACCTGATGCAGTCACCACCTGATGCAGCAACCACCACCTGATGCAGCCACCACCTGATGCAGCCACCACCCCCTGATGCAGCCACCACCCCCTGATGTAGTCACCACCTGATGCAGCTACCACCACCTGATGCAGCCACCACCACCTGATGCAGCTACCACCACCTGATGCAGCTACCACCACCTGATGCAGCCACCACCACCTGATGCAGCCACCATCACCTGACGCAGACACCACCACCTGATGCAGCCACCACCACCTGATGCAGCCACCACCACCTGATGCAGCCACCACAACCTGATGCAACCACCACAACCTGACGCAGCCACCACCACCTGACGCAGCCACCACCACCTGACGCAGCCACCACCACCTGATGCAGCCACCACAACCTGATGCAGCCACCACCTGATGCAGCCACCACCACCTGATGCAGCCACCACCACCTGATGCAGCCACCACCCCTGATGCAGCCACCACCTGATGCAGTCACCACCTGATGCAGCAACCACCACCTGACGCAGCCACCACCTGATGCAGCCACCACCTGATGCAGCCACCACCCCTGATGCAGCTACCACCACCTGATGCAGCCACCACCACCTGATGCAGCTACCACCACCTGATGCAGCTACCACCACCTGATGCAGCCACCACCACCTGATGCAGCCACCACCACCTGATGCAGCCACCACCACCTGACGCAGCCACCACCACCTGATGCAGCCACCACCTGATGCAGCCACCACCTGATGCAGCCACCACCTGATGCAGCCACCACCTGATGCAGCCACCACCTGATGCAGCCACCACCTGATGCAGCCACCACCTGATGCAGCCACCACCTGATGCAGCCACCACCTGATGCAGCCACCACCTGATGCAGCCACCACATGATGCAGCCACCACCACCTGATGCAGCCACCACCACCTGATGCAGCCACCACCACCTGATTCAGCCACCACCTGATGCAGCCGTCACCTGATGCAGCTACCACCACCTGATGCAACCACCACCACCTGATGCAGCCGCCACCTGATGCAGCCGTCACCTGATGCAGCTACCACCACCTGATGCAGCTACCAACTGATGCAGCCACCACCACCTGATGCAGCCACCACCTGATTCAGCCACCACCACCTGATGCAGCTACCACCACCTGATGCAGCTACCACCACCTGATGCAGCTACCACCACCTGATGCAGCTACCACCACCTGATGCAGCCACCACCTGATTCAGCCACCACCTGATTCAGCCACCACCTGATTCAGCCACCACCACCTGATTCAGCCACCACCACCTGATGCAGCCACCACCACCTGACGCAGCCAACACCTGATACAGCCCCCACCTGATGCAGCCACCACCACCTGATGCAGCCACCACCACCTGATGCAGCCACCACCACCTGATGCAGCCACCACCACCTGATGCAGCCACCACCACCTGATGCAGCCACCACCACCTGATGCAGCTACCACCACCTGATGCAGCTACCACCACCTGATGCAGCCACCACCACCTGATGCAGCCACCACCACCTGATGCAGCCACCACCACCTAATGCAGCTACCACCACCTGATGCAGCCATCACCACTTGATGCAGCCAACACCTGATGCAGCCATCACCACCTGATGCAGCCATCACCACCTGATGCAGCCACCACCACCTGATGCAGCCACCACCACCTGATGCAGCCACCACCACCTGATGCAGCTACCACCACCTGATGCAGCCACCACCACCTGATGCAGCCAACACCACCTGATACAGCCATCACCACCTGATGCAGCCACCACCACCTGATGCAGCCACCACCACCTGATGCAGCCACCACCACCTGATGCAGCCATCACCACCTGATGCAGCCACCACCACCTGATGCAGCCAACACCTGATGCAGCCACCACCACCTGATGCAGCCAACACCACCTGATGCAGCCACCACCACCTGATGCAGCCACCACCACCTGATGCAGCCACCACCTGATGCAGCCACCACCTGATGCAGCCACCACCTGATGCAGCCACCACCACCTGATGCAGCCATCACCACCTGATGCAGCCACCACCACCTGATGCAGCCACCACCACCTGATGCAGCCACCACCACCTGATGCAGCCACCACCACCTGATGCAGCCACCACCACCTGATGCAGCTACCACCACCTGATGCAGCTACCACCACCTGATGCAGCCACCACCACCTGATGCAGCCACCACCACCTGATGCAGCCATCACCACCTGATGCAGCCACCACCACCTGATGCAGCCACCACCACCTGATGCAGCCACCACCACCTGATGCAGCCACCACCACCTGATGCAGCCACCACCACCTGATGCAGCCACCACCACCTGATGCAGCCATCACCACCTGATGCAGCCACCACCACCTGATGCAGCCACCACCACCTGATGCAGCTACCACCACCTGATGCAGCCACCACCTGATGCAGCCACCACCACCTGATGCAGCCACCACCACCTGATGCAGCCAACACTATCCTGGAACATCTGGAGAGCGGTACTCAGTAAAGTGTTGGATTTGCCCCAAACATAACACTTCATATTCACACAAGAAGTTAATTGCTTTGCCACATTTTTTTGCAGCTTTACTTTAGTGCCTTGTTGTAAACAGGATGCATGTTGTGGAATATTTTTATTCTGTACAGGCTTCCTTCTTTTCACTCTGTCAATTAGGTTACTAATCTGGAGTAACAATGCTGTTGATCCATCCTCAGTTTTCTCCTCACAACCATTAAACTCTGTAATAATTTTTTATGTTTTATTATTTAACCTTTATTTAACTAGGCAAGTCAGTTAAGAACAAATTCTTATTTACAATGACGGCCTACCCCGGTCAAACCCTCCCCTAACCCGGACGATGCTGGGCCAATTGTGTGAACCCGAGTCTGTAGTGACGCCTCTAGCACTACAATGCAGTGCCTTAGACCGCTGAACCAGGGTCTGTAGTGACGCCTCTAGCACTGAGATGCAGTGCCTTAGACCACTGAACCAGGGTCTGTAGTGACGCCTCTAGCACTACAATGCAGTGCCTTAGACCGCTGCCCCACTCGGGCCCCCCATTTAACGTCACCATTAGCCTCATGATGAGTACAGGAGAGGGCTGAGAATGCACCCCACTGGGGGCCCCACAAGGGTGCGTTCTCAGCCCTTTTCTGTACTCCCTGTTCACCCATGACTGCGTGGCCACTTCCAACTCAATCATCAACTTTGCAGACGACACTACAGTGGTAGGCTTGATTACCAACAACGACGAGACGGCCTACAGGGAGGATGTGAGGGCCCTCGGAGTGTGGTGCCAGGAAAATAACCTCACACTCAACGTCAACAAAACAAAGGAGATGATCGTGGACTTCAGGAAACAGCAGAGGGAGCACCCCCCTATCCACATCGACAGGACAGTAGCGGAGAAGATGGAAAGTTAAGTTCCTCGGCGTACACATCACGGACAAACTGAAATGGTCCACCCACACAGACGATGTGGTGAAGAACCTCAGGAGGCTGAAGAAATGTGGATTGTCATCAAAAACACTCAAACTTTTACAGATGCGCAATCGAGAGCATCCTGTCGGGCTGCATCACCGCCTGGTACGGCAACTGCTCCGCCCACAACCGTAAGGCTCTCCAGAGGGTAGTGAGGTCTGCACAACGTATCACCAGGGGCAAACTCCCTAACCTCCAGGACACCTACACCACCCGATGTCACAGGAAGGCCATAAAGATCATCAAGGACAACAACCAGCCGAGCCACTGCCTGTTCACCCCGCTATCATCCAGAAGGCGAGGTCAGTACAGGTGCATCAAAGTTGGGACCGAGAGACTGAAAAACAGCTTCTATCTCAAAGCCATCAGACTGTTAAACAACCATCACTAACATGGAGAGGCTGCTGCCAACATACAGACTCAACTCTCTCTGTCTCCAAGCCATCAGACTGTTAAACAGCCACCACTAACATGGAGAGGCTGCTCCCAACATACAGACTCAACTCTCTCTGTCTCCAAGCCATCAGACTGTTAACAGCCATCACTAACATAGAGAGGCTGCTGCCAACATACAGACTCAACTCTCTCTGTCTCCAAGCCATCAGACTGTTAACAGCCATCACTAACATAGAGAGGCTGCTCCCAACATACAGACTCAACTCTCTCTGTCTCCAAGCCATCAGACTGTTAAACAGCCACCACTAACATAGAGAGGCTGCTCCCAACATACAGACTCAACTCTCTCTGTCTCCAAGCCATCAGACTGTTAAACAGCCACCACTAACATGGAGAGGCTGCTCCCAACATACAGACTCAACTCTCTCTGTCTCCAAGCCATCAGACTGTTAACAGCCATCACTAACATGGAGAGGCTGCTGCCAACATACAGACTCAACTCTCTCTGTCTCCAAGCCATCAGACTGTTAACAGCCATCACTAACATAGAGAGGCTGCTCCCAACATACAGACTCAACTCTCTCTGTCTCCAAGCCATCAGACTGTTAAACAGCCACCACTAACATGGAGAGGCTGCTCCCAACATACAGACTCAACTCTCTCTGTCTCCAAGCCATCAGACTGTTAACAGCCATCACTAACATGGAGAGGCTGCTGCCAACATACAGACTCAACTCTCTCTGTCTCCAAGCCATCAGACTGTTAAACAGCCATCACTAACATAGAGAGGCTGCTCCCAACATACAGACTCAACTCTCTCTGTCTCCAATCCATCAGACTGTTAAACAGCCACCACTAACATAGAGAGGCTGCTGCCAACATACAGACTCAACTCTCTCTGTCTCCAAGCCATCAGACTGTTAACAGCCATCACTAACATAGAGAGGCTGCTGCCAACATAGAGACTCAACTCTCTCTGTCTCCAAGCCATCAGACTGTTAACAGCCATCACTAACATGGAGAGGCTGCTGCCAACATACAGACTCAACTCTCTCTGTCTCCAAGCCATCAGACTGTTAAACAGCCATCACTAACATAGAGAGGCTGCTCCCAACATACAGACTCAACTCTCTCTGTCTCCAAGCCATCAGACTGTTAAACAGCCACCACTAACATGGAGAGGCTGCTCCCAACATACAGACTCAACTCTCTCTGTCTCCAAGCCATCAGACTGTTAAACAGCCATCACTAACATGGAGAGGCTGCTGCCAACATACAGACTCAACTCTCTCTGTCTCCAAGCCATCAGACTGTTAACAGCCATCACTAACATGGAGAGGCTGCTGCCAACATACAGACTCAACTCTCTCTGTCTCCAATCCATCAGACTGTTAAACAGCCATCACTAACATGGAGAGGCTGCTGCCAACATACAGACTCAACTCTCTCTGTCTCCAATCCATCAGACTGTTAAACAGCCATCACTAACATGGAGAGGCTGCTCCCAACATACAGACTCAACTCTCTCTGTCTCCAATCCATCAGACTGTTAACAGCCATCACTAACATGGAGAGGCTGCTCCCAACATACAGACTCAACTCTCTCTGTCTCCAAGCCATCAGACTGTTAAACAGCCATCACTAACATGGAGAGGCTGCTGCCAACATACAGACTCAACTCTCTCTGTCTCCAATCCATCAGACTGTTAACAGCCATCACTAACATGGAGAGGCTGCTCCCAACATACAGACTCAACTCTCTCTGTCTCCAATCCATCAGACTGTTAACAGCCATCACTAACATGGAGAGGCTGCTCCCAACATACAGACTCAACTCTCTCTGTCTCCAAGCCATAAGTTGGAGTCATTAAAACTCAGTTTTAACAAACTATAGTTTTGGCAAGTCGTTTAAACGTTTCGGGTAGCCTTCCACAACTTTCCCACAATAAGTTGGGTGCATTTTGGCACATTCCTCCTGACAGAGCTGGTGTAACTGAGTCAGGTTTGTAGGGCTCCTTGCTCGCACATGCTTTTTCAGTTCTGCCCACAAATTTTCTATAGGATTGAGGTCAGGGCTTTGTGATGGCTACTCCAGTATCTTGACTTTGCTGTCCTTAAGCCATTTTGCCACAACTTTAGAAGTATGCTTGGGGTCATTGTCCATTAGGAAGACCCATTTGCGACCATGCTACAACTTCCTGACTGATGTCTTGAGATGTGGCTTCAATATATCCACATCATTTTCCATCCTCATGATGCCACCTATTTTGTGGAGTACACCAGTCCCTCCTGCAGCAGAGCACCCCCACAACATGATGCTGCCATCCCGTGCTTCATGGTTGGGAAGGTGTTCTTCGGCTTGCAAGCATCCCCGTTTTTCATCCAAACATAACGATGGTCATTATGGCCAAATAGTTATATTTTTGTTTCATCAGGCCGGAGGACATTTCTCCAAGAAGTATGATCTTTGTCCCCATGTGCAGTATGATCTTTGTCCCCATGTGCAGTATGATCTTTGTCCCCATGTGCAGTATGATCTTTGTCTCCATGTGCAGTATGATCTTTGTCACCATGTGCAGTATGATCTTTGTCCCCATGTGCAGTATGATCTTTGTCCCCATGTGCAGTATGATCTTTGTCCCCATGTGCAGTATGATCTTTGTCCCCATGTGCAGTATGATCTTTGTCCCCATGTGCAGTATGATCTTTGTCCCCATGTGCAGTATGATCTTTGTCCCCATGTGCAGTATGATCTTTGTCCCCATGTGCAGTTGCAAACCAAAGTCTGGCTTTTTTATGGCGGTTTTGGAGCAGTGGCTTCTTCCTTGCTGAGCGGCCTTTCAGGTTATGTCAATATAGGCCTCGTTTTGCTGTGGATATAGATGCTTTTGTACCTGTTTCCTCCAGCATCTTCACAAGGGCTTTTGCTGTTTGTTGTTCCAAGATTGATTTGCACTTCTCGCACCAAGGTACATTATTCTCTCGGTGACAGAACGCGTCTCCTTCCTGAGCGTTATGATGGCTGCGTGGTCCCATGGTGTTTGTACAGATGAACGTGGTACCTTCAGGTGTTTGGAAATTGCTCCCAAGGATGAACCAGACTTGTGGAGGTCTACAAAAAACATTCTGAGGACTTGGCTGATTTCTTTTGATTTTCCCATGATGTCAAGCAAAGAGGCACTGAGTTTGAAGGTAGGCCTTGAAATATATCCACAGGTACACCTCCAATTGACTCAAATGATGTCAATTAGCCTATCAGAAGCTTCTAAAGCCATGACATCATTTTCTGGAATATTCCAAACTGTTTAAAGGCAGTCAGCTTAGTGTATGTAAACTTCTGACCCACTGGAATTGTGATACAGTGAATTATAAGTGAAATAATCTGTCTGTAAACAATTGTTGGACAAATTACTTGTGTCATGCACAAAGTAGATGTCCTAACCGACTTGCCAAAACAATAGTTTGTCTCATATGAAGTTGAGTCAGTTGTCTCAAATGAAGTTGAGTCAGTTGTCTCAAATGAAGTTGAGTCAGTTGTCTCAAATGAAGTTGAGTCAGTTGTCTCAAATGAAGTTGAGTCAGTTGTCTCAAATGAAGTTGAGTCAGTTGTCTCATATATAGTTGAGTCAGTTGTCTCAAATGAAGTTGAGTCAGTTGTCTCATATATAGCTGAGTCCGTTGTCTCATATATAGTTGAGTCAGTTGTCTCACATATAGTTGAGTCAGTTGTCTCATATATAGTTGAGTCAGTTGTCTCATATATAGTTGAGTCAGTTGTCTCATATATAGTTGAGTCAGTTGTCTCATATATAGTTGAGTCAGTTGTCTCATATATAGTTGAGTCAGTTGTCTCATATGAAGTTGAGTCAGTTGTCTCATATATAGTTGTTTCAAATTAATTGTCTCATGTACAGTTGAGTCAGTTGTCTCATATGAAGTTGAGTCAGTTGTCTCATATGAAGTTGAGTCAGTTGTCTCATATGAAGTTGAGTCAGTTGTCTCATATATAGGTGTGTCAGTTGTCTCATATATAGGTGAGTCAGTTGTCTCATTTAGTTGAGTCAGTTGTCTCATATATAGTTGAGTCAGTTGTCTCAGATAATTGAGTCAGTTGTCTCATATATAATTGAGTCAGTTGTCTCTTATATAGTTGAGTCAGTTGTATCATATACAGTTGAGTCAGTTGTCTCATATATAGTTGAGTCAGTTGTCTCATATATATCTGAGTCAGTAGTCTCATATATAGTTGAGTCCGTAGTCTCATATATAGTTGAGTCAGTAGTCTCATATATAGTTGAGTCAGTAGTCTCATATATAGTTGAGTCAGTTGTCTCATATATAGTTGAGTCAGTAGTCTCATATATATCTGAGTCAGTAGTCTCATATATAGTTGAGTCCGTAGTCTCATATATAGTTGAGTCAGTAGTCTCATATATAGTTGAGTCAGTAGTCTCATATATAGTTGAGTCAGTAGTCTCATATATAGTTGAGTCAGTTGTCTCATATATAGTTGAGTCAGTAGTCTCATATATAGTTGAGTCAGTTGTCTCATATATATCTGAGTCAGTAGTCTCATATATAGTTGAGTCCGTAGTCTCATATATAGTTGAGTCAGTAGTCTCATATATAGTTGAGTCAGTAGTCTCATATATAGTTGAGTCAGTTGTCTCATATATAGTTGAGTCAGTTGTCTCAAAAGCATATCCTCATATCTCTACAAAGGGCATGTACCAGTCAGGTATTTCTAATAGTCTGTTTGTGCTGTTGACACCAACTGTTCCAGTCTGGGTGTCATGCACATCACAAGACTGTGTCAGCTGCTGAGATAAAGCTTGGGAATTAGGCTCAGTGAGCTAACACAAATCTAATGTTCTCAGACACGGTTACATAGGGGTCACTCTGAGAGACAAGGTTATATAGGGGTCACACTGAGAGACAAGGTTATATAGGGGTCACACTGAGAGACAAGGTTATATAGGGGTCACACTGAGAGACAAGGTGACATAGGGGTCACACTGAGAGACAAGGTTATATAGGGGTCACTCTGAGAGACAAGGTTATATAGGGGTCACTCTGAGAGACAAGGTTATATAGGGGTCACTCTGAGGGACAAGGTTATATAGGGGTCACTCTGAGGGACAAGGTTACATAGGGGTCACACTGAGAGAAGGTTATATAGGGGTCACACTGAGAGACAAGGTTACATAGGGGTCACTCTGAGGGACAAGGTTATATAGGGGTCACTCTGAGACACAAGGTGACATAGGGGTCACTCTGAGACACAAGGTTATATAGGGGTCACTCTGAGACACAAGGTGACATAGGGGTCACTCTGAGAGACAAGGTTATATAGGGGTCACTCTGAGACACAAGGTTACATAGGGGTCACACTGAGAGAAGGTTATATAGGGGTCACACTGAGAGACAAGGTTACATAGGGGTCACTCTGAGACACAAGGTGACATAGGGGTCACTCTGAGACACAAGGTGACATAGGGGTCACTCTGAGGGACAAGGTTATATAGGGGTCACTCTGAGGGACAAGGTTACATAGGGGTCACACTGAGAGACAAGGTTATATAGGGGTCACTCTGAGGGACAAGGTTACATAGGGGTCACACTGAGAGACAAGGTTATATAGGGGTCACACTGAGAGACAAGGTTATATAGGGGTCACACTGAGAGACAAGGTTACATAGGGGTCACACTGAGAGACAAGGTTATATAGGGGTCACACTGAGAGACAAGGTTACATAGGGGTCACACTGAGAGACAAGGTTACATAGGGGTCACTCTGAGAGACAAGTTTACATAGGGGTCACTCTGAGGGACAAGGTGACATAGGGGTCACTCTGAGGGACAAGGTGACATAGGGGTCACTCTGAGACACAAGGTTACATAGGGGTCACTCTGAGACACGTGTTACACAGAGACAGTAACTGATGTCATGCATCATACAGCCAGTGGTTGTGTAGGTAGGTGTCATAGAAGCCTCTCTACCAACCCAGAGACAGACATTCAGCCTGAACTCTTTATTGTAGCCTGTCCCCATGGCCCAGCAGGACGTTCTGTCTGAAGTCAAAGTTCAGGTCATATTTATAGACTCACATGTATCGTAGATGAGGGTTCTGGGAGAAAGCCCGGGCCTGGATAGAGTGCAGACTGCAGTTTATAATGATTCTGAAAGACACGTGAACAAACAGACAGTAGAAGAAGTACTGAATGATTTCAGAAGGCAGGAGTCTTCTAATGTTCTCCCATGTTATCATCAGCTTGGTCATATTATAATCAGCTTGGTCATATTATAATCAGCTTGGTCATATTATAGTCAGCTTGGTCTTTAATCAGCTTGGTCATATTATAATCAGCTTGGTCATATTATAATCAGCTTGGTCATATTATCATCAGCTTGGTCATATTATAATCAGCTTGGTCATATTATCATCAGCTTGGTCATATTATAGTCAGCTTGGTCATATTATAATCAGCTTGGTCATATTATAATCAGCTTGGTCATATTATAATCAGCTTGGTCATATTATAATCAGCTTGGTCATATTATAGTCAGCTTGGTCATATTATAATCAGCTTGGTCATATTATAATCAGCTTGGTCATATTATAGTCAGCTTGGTCATATTATCATCAGCTTGGTCATATTATAGTCAGCTTGGTCTTTAATCAGCTTGGTCATATTATAATCAGCTTGGTCATATTATAATCAGCTTGGTCATATTATCATCAGCTTGGTCATATTATAATCAGCTTGGTCATATTATCATCAGCTTGGTCATATTATAGTCAGCTTGGTCATATTATAGTCAGCTTGGTCATATTATAATCAGCTTGGTCATATTATAATCAGCTTGGTCATATTATAATCAGCTTGGTCATATTATCATCAGCTTGGTCATATTATAATCAGCTTGGTCATATTATCATCAGCTTGGTCATATTATAGTCAGCTTGGTCATATTATAGTCAGCTTGGTCATATTATAATCAGCTTGGTCATATTATAATCAGCTTGGTCATATTATAATCAGCTTGGTCATATTATAATCAGCTTGGTCATATTATAGTCAGCTTGGTCATATTATAATCAGCTTGGTCATATTATAATCAGCTTGGTCATATTATAGTCAGCTTGGTCATATTATCATCAGCTTGGTCATATTATAGTCAGCTTGGTCATATTATAGTCAGCTTGGTCATATTATAGTCAGCTTGGTCATATTATAATCAGCTTGGTCATATTATAGTCAGCTTGGTCATATTATAGTCAGCTTGGTCATATTATAGTCAGCTTGGTCATATTATAATCAGCTTGGTCATATTATAGTCAGCTTGGTCATATTATAATCAGCTTGGTCATATTATAGTCAGCTTGGTCATATTATAGTCAGCTTGGTCATATTATAATCAGCTTGGTCATATTATAATCAGCTTGGTCATATTATAATCAGCTTGGTCATATTATAATCAGCTTGGTCATATTATAGTCAGCTTGGTCATATTATAATCAGCTTGGTCATATTATAGTCAGCTTGGTCATATTATAATCAGCTTGGTCATATTATAATCAGCTTGGTCATATTATAGTCAGCTTGGTCATATTATAATCAGCTTGGTCATATTATAATCAGCTTGGTCATATTATAATCAGCTTGGTCATATTATAGTCAGCTTGGTCATATTATAATCAGCTTGGTCATATTATAGTCAGCTTGGTCATATTATAATCAGCTTGGTCATATTATAGTCAGCTTGGTCATATTATAATCAGCTTGGTCATATTATAATCAGCTTGGTCATATTATAATCAGCGTGGTCATATTATAGTCAGCTTGGTCATATTATAATCAGCGTGGTCATATTATAATCAGCTTGGTCATATTATAATCAGCGTGGTCATATTATAATCAGCTTGGTCATATTATAATCAGCTTGGTCATATTATAATCAGCTTGGTCTTTAATCAGCTTGGTCATATTATAATCAGCTTGGTCATATTATAATCAGCTTGGTCATATTATAGTCAGCTTGGTCATATTATAGTCAGCTTGGTCATATTATAATCAGCTTGGTCATATTATAATCAGCTTGGTCATATTATAGTCAGCTTGGTCTTTAATCAGCTTGGTCATATTATAGTCAGCTTGGTCATATTATAGTCAGCTTGGTCATATTATAATCAGCTTGGTCATATTATAGTCAGCTTGGTCTTTAATCAGCTTGGTCATATTATAATCAGCTTGGTCATATTATAATCAGCTTGGTCATATTATAGTCAGCTTGGTCTTTAATCAGCTTGGTCATATTATAATCAGCTTGGTCATATTATAATCAGCTTGGTCATATTATAGTCAGCTTGGTCATATTATCATCAGCTTGGTCATATTATAATCAGCTTGGTCATATTATCATCAGCTTGGTCATATTATAATCAGCTTGGTCATATTATAATCAGCTTGGTCATATTATAATCAGCTTGGTCACATTATAATCAGCTTGGTCATATTATAATCAGCTTGATCATATTATAATCAGCTTGGTCATATTATAATCAGCTTGGTCATATTATAATCAGCTTGGTCATATTATAATCAGCTTGGTCATATTATAATCAGCTTGGTCTTTAATCAGCTTGGTCATATTATAATCAGCTTGGTCTTTAATCAGCTTGGTCATATTATAATCAGCTTGGTCATATTATAATCAGCTTGGTCATATTATAATCAGCTTGGTCATATTATAGTCAGCTTGGTCATATTATAGTCAGCTTGGTCATATTATAATCAGCTTGGTCATATTATAATCAGCTTGGTCATATTATAATCAGCTTGGTCTTTAATCAGCTTGGTCATATTATAATCAGCTTGGTCATATTATAATCAGCTTGGTCTTTAATCAGCTTGGTCATATTATAATCAGCTTGGTCTTTAATCAGCTTGGTCATATTATAATCAGCTTGGTCATATTATAATCAGCTTGGTCATATTATAATCAGCTTGGTCATATTATAATCAGCTTGGTCATATTATAATCAGCTTGGTCATATTATAATCAGCTTGGTCATATTATAATCAGCTTGGTCATATTATAATCAGCTTGGTCTTTAATCAGCTTGGTCATATTATAATCAGCTTGTTCATATTATAATCAGCTTGGTCTTTAATCAGCTTGGTCATATTATAATCATCTTGGTCATATTACAATAAGCTTGGTCTTTAATCAGCTTGGTCATATTATAATCAGCTTGGTCTTTAATCAGCGTGGTCATATTATAATCAGCTTGGTCATATTATAATCAGCTTGGTCATATTATAATCAGCTTGGTCTTTAATCAGCTTGGTCATATTATAATCAGCTTGGTCTTTAATCAGCTTGGTGATATTATAATCCGCTTGGTCATATTATAATCCGCTTGGTCATATTATAATCAGCTTGGTCATATTATAATCAGCTTGGTCATATTATAATCAGCTTGGTCATATTATAATCAGCTTGGTCTTTAATCAGCTTGGTCATATTATAATCAGCTTGGTCTTTAATCAGCTTGGTCATATTATAATCCGCTTGGTCATATTATAATCCGCTTGGTCATATTATAATCAGCTTGGTCATATTATAATCAGCTTGGTCTATAATCAGCTTGGTCATATTATAATCAGCTTGGTCATATTATAATCAGCTTGGTCATATTATAATCAGCTTGGTCATATTATAATCAGCTTGGTCATATTATAATCAGCTTGGTCATGTTATAATCAGCTTGGTCTTTAATCGGCTTGGTCATATTATAATCAGCTTGGTCATATTATAATCAGCTTGGTCTTTAATCAGCTTGGTCATATTATAATCAGCTTGGTCTTTAATCAGCTTGGTCATATTATAATCAGCTTGGTCTTTAATCATCTTGGTCATATTATAATCAGTTTGGTCTTTAATCATCTTGGTCATATTATAATCAGCTTGGTCATATTATAATCAGCTTGGTCTTTAATCAGCTTGGTCATATTATAATCAGCTTGGTCTTTAATCAGCTTGGTCATATTATAATCAGCTTGGTCTTTAATCATCTTGGTCATATTATAATCAGTTTGGTCTTTAATCATCTTGGTCATATTATAATCAGCTTGGTCATATTATAATAGGCTTGGTCTTTAATCAGCTTGGTCATATTATAATCAGCCTGGTCTTTAATCAGCTTGGTCTTTAATCAGCTGGGTCTTTAATCAGCTTGGTCTTTAATCAGCTTGGTCATATTATAGTCAGCTTGGTCATATTATAATCAGCTTGGTCATATTATAATCAGCTTGGTCATATTATAATCAGCTTGGTCATATTATAATCAGCTTGGTCTTTAATCAGCTTGGTCTTTAATCAGCTTGGTCATATTATAATCAGCTTGGTCATATTATAATCAGCTTGGTCATATTATAATCAGCTTGGTCTTATTATAATCAGCTTGGTCTTTAATCAGCTTGGTCATATTATAATCAGCTTGGTCTTTAATCAGCTTGGTCTTATTATAATCAGCTTGGTCTTTATTCAGCTTGGTCATATTATAATCAGCTTGGTCTTTAATCAGCTTGGTCATATTATAATCAGCTTGGTCATATTATAATCAGCTTGGTCATATTATAATCAGCTTGGTCTTATTATAATCAGCTTGGTCTTTAATCAGCTTGGTAATATTATAATCAGTTTGGTCTTATTATAATCAGCGTGGTCATATTATAATCAGCTTGGTCTTTAATCAGCTTGGTCATATTACAATAAGCTTGGTCTTTAATCAGCTTGGTCATATTATAATCAGCTTGGTCTTTAATCAGCGTGGTCATATTATAATCAGCTTGGTCATATTATAATCAGCTTGATCATATTATAATCAGCTTGATCATATTATAATCAGCTTGGTCTTTAATCAGCTTGGTCGTATTATAATCAGCTTGGTCATATTATAATCAGCTTGGTCATATTATAATCAGCTTGGTCTGTAATCAGCTTGGTCATATTATAATCAGCTTGGTCATGTTATAATCAGCTTGGTCATATTATAATCAGCTTGGTCTTTAATCAGCTTGGTCATATTATAATCAGCTTGGTCATATTATAATCAGCTTGGTCATTTTATAATCAGCTTGGTCTTTAATCAGCGTGGTCATATTATAATCAGCTTGGTCTTATTATAATCAGCTTGGTCATGTTATAATCAGCGTGGTCATGTTTTAATCAGCTTGGTCATATTATAATCAGCTTGGTCATATTATAATCAGCTTGGTCTTTAATCAGCTTGGACTTTAATCAGCTTGGACTTTAATCAGCTTGGACTTTAATCAGCTTGGTCATATTATAATCAGCTTGGTCATATTATAATCAGCTCTGTCTTTAATCAGCTTGGTCATATTATAATCACCTTGGTCTTTAATCAGCTTGGTCATATTATAATCAGCTCTGTCTTTAATCAGCTTGGTCATATTATAATCACCTTGGTCTTAATCAGCTTGGTCATATTATAATCAGCTTGGACTTTAATCAGCTTGGTCTTTAATCAGCTTGGTCATATTATAATCAACTTGGACTTTAATCAGCTTGGTCTTTAATCAGCTTGGTCATATTATAATCAGCTTGGTCCTTAATCAGCTTGGTCTTTAATCAGCTTGGTCATATTATAATCAGCTTGGTCTTTAATCAGCTTGGTCACATTATAATCAGCTTGGTCTTTAATCAGCTTGGTCATATTATAATCAGCTTGGTCATATTATAATCAGCTTGGTCTTTAATCAGCTTGGTCATATTATAATCAGCTTGGTCATATTATAATCAGCTTGGTCATATTATAATTGGTCTTTAATCAGCTTGGTCATATTATAATAGCTTGGTCTTTAATCAGCTTGGTCATATTATAATCAGCTTGGTCATATTATAATCAGCTTGGTCTTTAATCAGCTTGGTCATATTATAATCAGCTTGGTCATATTATAATCAGCTTGGTCATATTATAATAGCTTGGTCTTTAATCAGCTTGGTCATATTATAATCAGCTTGGTCATGGACAATGGCGGTGTGAATGGTGACTGTCCCGTTGCCTGTGTGTCATCTACATGGATTTATGCAAAGAGCAAATAGCTTCTACCCCCAAGCCATAACACTGCTGAACAATTCATCAAATGGCAACCGGACAATTTACATTGACCCCCCTTTCCAATTGTTTTGTACACTGCTGCTACTCGCTGTTTATTATCTATGCCTAGTCACTTCCCCCTACCTACATGTACAAATTACCTTGACTAACCTGTACCCCCGCACACTGACTCAGTACAAGAACCCCCTGTACATAGCCTCCACATTGACTCTGTACCGGTACCCCCTGTATATAGCCTCCACATTGACTCTGTACTGGTACCCCCTGTATATAGCCTCCACATTGACTCTGTACCGGTACCCCCCTGTATATAGCCTCCACATTGACACAGTACCGGTACCCCCTGTATATAGCCTCCACATTGACTCAGTACCGGTACCCCCTGTATATAGCCTCCACATTGACTCTGTACCGGTACCCCCTGTATATAGCCTCCACATTGACTCTGTACCGGTACCCCCTGTATATAGCCTCCACATTGACTCTGTACCGGTACCCCCTGTATATAGCCTCCACATTGACTCTGTACTGGTACCCCCTGTATATAGCCTCCACATTGACACAGTACCGGTACCCCCTGTATATAGCCTCCACATTGACTCAGTACCGGTACCCCCTGTATATAGCCTCCACATTGACACAGTACCGGTACCCCCTGTATATAGCCTCCACATTGACACAGTACCGGTACCCCCTGTATATAGCCTCCACATTGACACAGTATACCCCCTGTATATAGCCTCCACATTGACTCTGTACCGGTACCCCCTGTATATAACCTCCACATTGACTCTGTACTGGTACCCCCTTTATATAGTCTCCACATTGACTCAGTACCGGTACCGGTACCCCTGTATATAGCCTCCATATAGCCTCTGTACCGGTACCCCCTGTATATAGCCTCCACATTGACTCAGTACCGGTACAACCTGTATATAGTCTCCACATTGACTCAGTACCGGTAGCCCTGTTTATAGCCTCCACATTGACTCTGTACTGGTACCCCTGTATATAGCCTCCACATTGACTCAGTACCAGTACAACCTGTATATAGCCTCTACATTGACTCTGTACCGGTACCCCCTGTATATAGCCTCCACATTGACTCAGTACCGGTAGCCCTGTTTATAGCCTCCACATTGACTCTGTACCGGTACCCCCTGTATATAGCCTCCACATTGACTCAGTACCAGTCCCCTGTTTATAGCCTCCACATTGATTCACCGTTCTTCTAAGAGTTACAGTGCAAACAGCATATGCTGCTCTACCAGTCCCCATAATGGACACATTCCCATGGCTAGCACCCCCTCTACCAGTCCCCATAATGGACACATTCCCATGGCTAGCACCCCCTCTACCAGTCCCCATAATGGACACATTCCCATGGCTAGCACCCCCTCTACCAGTCCCCATAATGGACACATTCCCATGGCTAGCACCCCCTCTACCAGTCCCCATAATGGACACATTCCCATGGCTAGCACCCCTCTACCAGTCCCCATAATGGACACATTCCCATGGCTAGCTCTCTGGGTCTAGTTCCACGTTTGCAGCAAATATTCCCATAGCTTAGCCTTTCTTTAGACAGCTGTCTATATTCCCATAACTTAGCCTTTCTTTAGACAGCTGCCTATATTCCCATAGCTTAGCCTTTCTTTAGACAGCTGTCTATATTCCCATAGCTTAGCCTTTCTTTAGACAGCTGTCTATATTCCCATAGTTTAGCCTTTCTTTAGACAGCTGCCTATATTCCCATAGTTTAGCCTTTCTTTAGACAGCTGTCTATATTCCCATAGCTTAGCCTTTCTTTAGACAGCTGCTTAGCCTTTCTTCAGACAGCTGTCTATATTCCCATAGCTTAGCCTTTCTTTAGACAGCTGCCTATATTCCCATAACTTAGCCTTTCTTTAGACAGCTGCCTATATTCCCATAGCTTAGCCTTTCTTTAGACAGCTGCCTATATTCCCATAACTTAGCCTTTCTTTAGACAGCTGCCTATATTCCCATAACTTAGCCTTTCTTTAGACAGCTGCCTATATTCCCATAGCTTAGCCTTTCTTTAGACAGCTGCCTATATTCCCATAACTTAGCCTTTCTTCAGACAGCTGCCTATATTCCCATAGCTTAGCCTTTATTTAGACAGCTGCCTATATTCCCATAGCTTAGCCTTTCTTTAGACAGCTGCCTATGGCTGTATTGCTAAACATAGGTCACTACTTCAAAGTCAAAAGTAGTGGATTATATAGGGGAATCGGGTGCCATAGGGCCCTGGTGTAAAGTAGTGCACTATATAGGGAATAGGGTGCCGTCGGGCTCTGGTCTAAAGTAGTGCACTATATAGGGGATAGGGTGGCATAGGGCTCTGGTCTAAAGTAGTGCACTATATAGGGAATCGGGTGCCATAGGGCTCTAAAGTAGTGCAATTTATAGGGAATAGGGCTCCGTAGGGTTCTGGTCTAAAGTAGTGCACTATATAGGGAATAGGGTGTCATAGGGCCCTGGTCTAAAGTAGTGCACTATATAGGGAATAGGGTGCCATAGAGCCCTGGTCTAAAGTAGTGCACTATATAGGGAATAGGGTGTCATAGGGCCCTGGTCTAAAGTAGTGCACTATATAGGGAATAGGGTGTCATAGAGCCCTGGTCTAAAGTAGTGCACTATATAGGGAATCGGGTGCCATAGGGCTCTAAAGTAGTGCAATTTATAGGGAATAGGGTAACACTTGGGATGCTACCCTGTTGTATCAACACTTACAGCCTCTGTAGTCCAGTGTACAGCTCCATGTCCACGTCTCTCAGAGTCTGCAGTCCTGTCCAGTTCTCTATGTGTCTGAAACAGAGTAACAAATCATTTTCATTCATCAGCAGTAACAGGGCAGTAGTAACAGGGCAGTAGTAACAGTGCAGTAGTAACAGTGCAGTAGTAACAGGGCAGTAGTAACAGGTCAGTAGTAACAGGGCAGCAGTAACAGGGCAGCAGTAACAGGGCAGCAGTAACAGGGCAGCAGTAACAGGTCAGTAGTGACAGGGCAGCAGTAACAGGTCAGTAGTAACAGGGCAGTAGTAACAGGGCAGTAGTAACAGGGCAGCAGTAACAGGGCAGTAGTAACAGGTCAGCAGTAACAGGGCAGTAGTAACAGGGCAGTAGTAACAGGGCAGCTGTAACAGGGCAGTAGTAACAGGGCAGCAGTAACAGGGCAGCAGTAACAGGGCAGTAGTAACAGGGCAGTAGTAACAGGTCAGTAGTAACAGGGCAGCAGTAACAGGTGAGTAGTAACAGGGCAGTAGTAACAGGGCAGTAGTAACAGGGCAGTTGTAACAGGGCAGTAGTAACAGGTCAGCAGTAACAGGGCAGTAGTAACAAAATAAGGGCAGTAGTAACAGGGCAGCAGTAACAAAATAATACCAAAACATCACACGACTGACCATATTTACACCAAAATAATACCAAAACATCACACGACTGACCATATTTACACCAAAATAATACCAAAACATCACACGACTGACCATATTTACACCAAAATAATACCAAAACATCACACGACTGACCATATTTACACCAAAATAATACCAAAACATCACACGACTGACCATATTTACACCAAAATAATACCAAAACATCACATGACTGAACATATTTACACCAAAATAATACCAAAACATCACACGACTGACCATATTTACACCCTACACACCCTGATAGATTAACATGTCCACCAAAATAATACTAAAATGTATTCTTGCTTTATCGACTTCCAAAAAGCATTTGATTCTATTTGGCATACAGGACTGTTCTACAAAGTTATTGAAAGTGGTGTAGGGGGTAAAACATGACATAATTAAATCAATGTCTACTGCCAATATGTGCAGCATCAAAACTGGCAAGAAAATAACATCATTCTTTAACCAGGGGGCGGAGCCTTCGCCAGGGTTGCAAAAGCCCTGCAGTCTTCAATATTTACATCAACGAATTGGCCACTATTCTAGAAAAATCCTCAACTCATGGTGTTAGTCTCCACAGTTCAGAGGTTAAATGCCTGCTCTTCAGCAGATGACCTATGCCTGCTGTCACCCACAGCACATGGCCTACAGCAGAGCCTGGACCTGCTAGAGCAGTACTGCCAGACCTGGGCCCTGGCAGTAAATACCCACAGCACATGGCCTACAGCAGAGCCTGGACCTGCTAGAGCAGTACGACCAGACCTGGGCCCTGGCAGTAAACCCCAAAAATACTAAAATAATGATTTTCCAGAGAAGATCCAGATCTCAGGGAATTAGACCAAAATATATAGAGTACTGCGCACACTACAATTACTTAGGTTAAAAAATAAGCTAAACTGGTAACCTTAATGATGCAGTGAATTAACTGAGATAGTATGCAGGGCATTCTACTTAATTAAAAAACTAATTCAATACCTATTAAAATAGGGTTTTAACTGATTGAATGTGTCGTTGAATAAATGATACTAGTGGTAATGGGGTAATCCTGTCCAACAACACAGTAGTGTTGACAGATGACTGGGGTAATCCTGTCCAAAAACACAGTAGTGTTGACAGATGACTGTTGAAGACAGATGACAGGGGTAATCCTGTCCAACAACACAGTAGTGTTGACAGATGACTGATGCAGACAGATGACAGAGGTAATCATGTCCAACAACACAGTAGTGTTGACAGATGACTGATGCAGACAGGTGACAGAGGTAATCATGTCCAACAACAGAGTAGTGTTGACTGATGAGAGGAGGAATCCTGTCCAACAACAGAGTAGTGTTGACTGATGAGAGGAGGAATCCTGTCCAACAACAGTCTAGTGTTGACTGATGAGAGGATGAATCCTGTCCAACAACAGTCTAGTGTTGACTGATGAGAGGAGGAATCCTGTCCAACAACAGAGTAGTGTTGACTGATGAGAGGAGGAATCCTGTCCAACATCAGAGTAGTGTTGACTGATGAGAGGAGGAATCCTGTCCAACAACAGTCTAGTGTTGACTGATGAGAGGAGGACTCCTGTCCAACAACAGTCTAGTGTTGACTGATGAGAGGAGGAATCCTGTCCAACAACAGTCTAGTGTTGACTGATGAGAGGAGGAATCCTGTCCAACAACAGAGTAGTGTTGACTGATGAGAGGAGGAATCCTGTCCAACATCAGAGTAGTGTTGACTGATGAGAGGAGGAATCCTGTCCAACATCAGAGTAGTGTTGACTGATGAGAGGAGGAATCCTGTCCAACAACAGTCTAGTGTTGACTGATGAGAGGAGGAATCCTGTCCAACAACATAGTGTTGACAGATGAGAGGAGGAATCCTGTCCAACATCAGAGTAGTGTTGACAGATGAGAGGGGTGTATACTAGGAGGGGAATATGATAGTCCTTTATCATACTGTAGCACACCAAAGTATACCCTCAGAGACAACAAGTTACTGTCCCAAATGACACCCTATTTCCTAAATAGTGCACTACTTTTGACCAGAGATAGTGCACTACTTTTGACCAGAGCCCTATAGGAATGTAGGGAATAGGGTGCCATTTGAGTGCTTTCCAAAATAAAGAAGTAGTGTAATAGATGTAATACTGTGTGAAACTGTCCCTCCCTCCCTCCTCTCCTCTCCTCTGAGGAATCACTTCTATTTGTTGTTAAACCAACTCACTATTTCACGATCTTGTCAAGAGGCCACCCTACACAAACATCCAAGGTCTCCCAAATTGTAATCTTCTCTGATTCTCTCTTGTTTCCAATAGGGCTGATTCTCTCTATTGATTCCAACAGGACTGTCTCTACATGATTTATGAGGTGGTTATTATGATCTACAACACTGCTACTTCTGACTTAATGGGGCAATGTTAAATAAAATATAACATCTCAGGAGTGCTCTCCCTGCATTCTACATTCACTTATTTTCCTTTCTGTTTCCTTTCTGTTCCCTCTCTGTCCCTTTCTGTTCCCTTTCTGTGTCCTTCTGTGTCCTTCTGTTCCCTTTCTGTTCCCTTTCTGTTCCCTTTCTGTTTCCTTTCTGTGTCCTTTCTGTTCCCTTTCTGTTTCCTTTCTGTTTCCTTTCTACTTCCTTTCTGTTTCCTTTCTACTTCCTTTCTGTTTCCTTTATGTTCCCTCTCTGTCCCTTTCTGTTCCCTTTCTGTGTCCTTCTGTGTCCTTCTGTTCCCTTTCTGTTCCCTTTCTGTTTCCTTTCTGTGTCCTTTCTACTTCCTTTCTGTTTCCTTTCTGGTCCCGTTCTGCGAGAGAAAGTTACATCCATAATGTACAGTATGGAGCCCTGTGTTCTGTGTGGTCCAACAGTTAGTGTGGTGGACCTTGGATCACATGTCCAGTCTAGACTACTAGAGTCAGCACAGGTTCACAGCTGACTCATGCCCTTCTGACTCACAAACTCTCCTACCATTCCTGCCTCCTCTTCACTGTCTAATCCAAATCAAATAAATAAATAAATACCCACCCAAAAATATGGAATATGAGCATCAAGCATTACAAATACTATATTAACAAACTTAGGTGTTCTGAGCTCTTCTGTAAACAGGACAAACATAATCATGTTGTGATAATTATAGTCTAGCGAGGTCTGCTGGGGTAGCCCCCATTCTGCTCTCTGCTGGGGTAGCCCCCATTCTGCTCTCTGCTGGGGTAGCCCCCATTCTGCTCTCTGCTGGGGTAGCCCCCATTCTGCTCTCTGCTGGGGTAGCCCCCATTCTGCTCTCTGCTGGGGTAGCCCCCATTCTGCTCTCTGCTGGGGTAGCCCCCATTCTGCTCTCTGCCGGGGTAGCCCCCATTCTGCTCTCTGCCGGGGTAGCCCCCATTCTGCTCTCTGCCGGGGTAGCCCCCATTCTGCTCTCTGCCGGGGTAGCCCCCATTCTGCTCTCTGCCGGGGTAGCCCCCATTCTGCTCTCTGCCGGGGTAGCCCCCATTCTGCTCTCTGCCGGGGTAGCCCCCATTCTGCTCTCTGCCGGGGTAGCCCCCATTCTGCTCTCTGCCGGGGTAGCCCCCATTCTGCTCTCTGCCGGGGTAGCCCCCATTCTGCTCTCTGCCGGGGTAGCCCCCATTCTGCTCTCTGCCGGGGTAGCCCCCATTCTGCTCTCTGCCGGGGTAGCCCCCATTCTGCTCTCTGCCGGGGTAGCCCCCATTCTGCTCTCTGCCGGGGTAGCCCCCATTCTGCTCTCTGCCGGGGTAGCCCCCATTCTGCTCTCTGCCGGGGGTAGCCCCCATTCTGCTCTCTGCCGGGGTAGCCCCCATTCTGCTCTCTGCCGGGGTAGCCCACAGTCTGCTCTCTGCCGGGGTAGCCCACAGTCTGCTCTCTGCCGGGGTAGCCCCCATTCTGCTCTCTGCCGGGGTAGCCCCCATTCTGCTCTCTGCCGGGGTAGCCCCCATTCTGCTCTCTGCCGGGGTAGCCCCCATTCTGCTCTCTGCCGGGGTAGCCCCCATTCTGCTCTCTGCCGGGGTAGCCCCCATTCTGCTCTCTGCCGGGGTAGCCCCCATTCTGCTCTCTGCCGGGGTAGCCCCCATTCTGCTCTCTGCCGGGGTAGCCCCATTCTGCTCTCTGCCGGGGTAGCCCCCATTCTGCTCTCTGCCGGGGTAGCCCCCATTCTGCTCTCTGCCGGGGTAGCCCCCATTCTGCTCTCTGCCGGGGTAGCCCCCATTCTGCTCTCTGCCGGGGTAGCCCCCATTCTGCTCTCTGCTGGGGTAGCCCACAGTCTGCTCTCTGCCGGGGTAGCCCACAGTCTGCGCTCTGCCGGGGTAGCCCACAGCCTGCTCTCTGCCGGGGTAGCCCACAGCCTGCTCTCTGCCGGGGTAGCCCCCAGTCTGCGCTCTGCCGGGGTAGCCCCCAGTCTGCGCTCTGCCGGGGTAGCCCCCAGTCTGCGCTCTGCCGGGGTAGCCCACAGTCTGCGCTCTGCCGGGGTAGCCCACAGTCTGCTCTCTGCCGGGGTAGCCCACAGTCTGCGCTCTGCCGGGGTAGCCCACAGTCTGCTCTCTGCCGGGGGTAGCCCACAGTCTGCTCTCTGCCGGGGTAGCCCACAGTCTGCTCTCTGCCGGGGTAGCCCACAGTCTGCTCTCTGCCGGGGTAGCCCACAGTCTGAGTTCTGCCGGGGTAGCCCCCAGTCTGGGTTCTGCCCGGGGTAGCCCCCAGTCTGCGCTCTGCCCGGGGTAGCCCCCAGTCTGCGCTCTGCCCGGGGTAGCCCCCAGTCTGCGCTCTGCCGGGGTAGCCCCCAGTCTGCGCTCTGCCCGGGGTAGCCCCCAGTCTGCGCTCTGCCCGGGGTAGCCCCCAGTCTGCGCTCTGCCCGGGGTAGCCCCCAGTCTGCGCTCTGCCCGGGGTAGCCCCCAGTCTGCGCTCTGCCCGGGGTAGCCCCCAGTCTGCGCTCTGCCCGGGGTAGCCCTCAGTCTGCGCTCTGCCCGGGGTAGCCCCCAGTCTGCGCTCTGCCCGGGGTAGCCCCCAGTCTGCGCTCTGCCGGGTAGCCCCCAGTCTGCGCTCTGCCCGGGGTAGCCCCCAGTCTGCGCTCTGCCCGGGGTAGCCCCAGTCTGCGCTCTGCCCGGGGTAGCCCCCAGTCTGCGCTCTGCCCGGGGTAGCCCCAGTCTGCGCTCTGCCCGGGGTAGCCCCCAGTCTGCGCTCTGCCCGGGGTAGCCCCCAGTCTGCGCTCTGCCCGGGGTAGCCCCCAGTCTGCGCTCTGCCCGGGGTAGCCCACAGTCTGCGCTCTGCCGGGGTAGCCCACAGTCTGCGCTCTGCCGGGGTAGCCCACAGTCTGCGCTCTGCCGGGGTAGCCCACAGTCTGCGCTCTGCCGGGATAGCCCACAGTCTGCGCTCTGCCGGGGTGCCCACAGTCTGCGCTCTGCCGGGGTAGCCCACAGTCTGCTCTCTGCCGGGGTAGCCCACAGTCTGCTCTCTGCCGGGGTAGCCCACAGTCTGCTCTCTGCCGGGGTAGCCCACAGTCTGCTCTCTGCCGGGGTAGCCCACAGTCTGCGCTCTGCCGGGGGTAGCCCACAGTCTGGGCTCTGCCCGGGGTAACCCCCAGTCTGCGCTCTGCCCGGGGTAACCCCCAGTCTGCGCTCTGCCGGGGTAGCCCCCAGTCTGGGCTCTGCCGGGGTAGCCCCCAGTCTGGGCTCTGCCGGGGTAGCCCCCAGTCTGCGCTCTGCCGGGGTAGCCTACAGTGTGCCGGGGTAGCCCACAGTCTGCCGGGGTAGCCCACAGTCTGCCGGGGTAGCCCACAGTCTGCCGGGGTAGCCCACAGTCTGCCGGGGTAGCCCACAGTCTGCCGGGGTAGCCCACAGTCTGCCGGGGTAGCCCACAGTCTGCTCTCTGCCGGGGTAGCCCACAGTCTGCGCTCTGCCGGGGTAGCCCACAGTCTGCGCCCTGCCGGGGGTAGCCCCCAGTCTGCCCTCTGCCGGGGTAGCCCACAGTGTGCCGGGGTAGCCCACAGTCTGCCGGGGTAGCCCACAGTCTGCTCTCTGCCGGGGTAGCCCACAGTCTGCGCTCCGCCAGGGTAGCCCACAGTCTGCGCTCTGCCGGGGTAGCCCACAGTCTGCGCCCTGCCGGGGTAGCCCCCAGTCTGCCCTCTGCCGGGGTAGCCCACAGTGTGCCGGGGTAGCCCACAGTCTGCCGGGGTAGCCCACAGTCTGCTCTCTGCCGGGGTAGCCCACAGTCTGCGCTCTGCCAGGGTAGCCCACAGTCTGCGCCCTGCCGGGGTAGCCCCCAGTCTGCCGGCAGAGCACAGAGCGGGGGCTACCCCGTTATATACTGTAGAGGAATACTGTTATATATACTGTAGAGGAATACTGTTATATATACTGTAGAGGAATACTGTTATATATACTGTTATATACTGTAGAGGAATACTGTTATATATCCTGTATATATACTGTTATACAGTGGGGTAAAAAAAAAAAAAAAAGTATTTAGTCAGCCACCAATTGTGCATGTTCTCCCACTTAAAAAGATGAGAGAGGCCTGTCATTTTCATCATAGGTACACTTCAACTATGACAGACAAAATTAGAAAAAAATCTAGAAAATCACATTGAAGGATTTTTAATTCACAGTGAATGAAATATTTTTATTAAGTACTTTTTTTCTTTACATAGTTGAATGTGCTGACAACAAAATCACACAAAAATTATCAATGGAAATCAAATTTATCAACCCATGGAGGTCTGGATTTGGAGTCACACTCAAAATTAAAGTGGAAAACCACACTACAGGTTGATCCAACTTTGATGTAATGTCCTTAAAACAAGTCAAAATGAGGCTCAGTAGTGTGTGTGGCCTCCACATACCTGTAGGACCTGGGCATGCTCCTGATGAGGTGGCGGATGGTCTCCTGAGGGATCTCCTCCCAGACCTGGACTAAAGCATTCGCTAACTCCTGGACAGTCTGTGGTGCAACGTGGCGTTGGTGGATGGAGCGAGACATGATGTCCCAGATGTGCTCAATTGGATTCAGGTCTGGGGAACGGGCGGGCCAGTCCATAGCATCAATGCCTTCCTCTTGCAGGAACTGCTGACACAGTCCAGCCACATGAGGTCTAGCATTGTCTTGCATTAGGAGGAACCCAAGGCCAACCGCACCAAGGGGTCTGAGGATCTCATCTCGGTACCTAATGGCAGTCAGGCTACCTTTGGCGAGCACATGGAGGGCTGTGCGGCCCCCCATAGAAATGCCACCCCACACCATGACTGACCCACCGCCAAACCGGTCATGCTGGAGGATGTTGCAGGAGCAGAACATTCTCCCACGGCGTCTCCAGACTGTCACGTCTGTCACATGTGCTCAGTGTGAACCTGCTTTCATCTGTGATGAGCACAGGGCGCCAGTAGCGAATTTACCAGTCTTGGTGTTCTCTGGCAAATGAAAACGTCCTGCACGGTGTTGGGCTGTAAGCACAACCCCCACCTGTGGACATCGGGCCCTCATACCACCCTCATGGAGTCTGTTTCTGACCGTTTGAGCAGACACATGCACATTTGTGGCCTGCTGGAGGTCATTTTGCAGGGCTCTGGCAGTGCTCCTCCTGCTCCTCCTTGCACAAAGGCGGAGGTAGCGGTCCTGCTGCTGGGTTGTTGCCCTCCTACGGCCTCCTCCACGTCTCCTGATGTACTGGCCTGTCTCCTGGTAGCGCCTCCATGCTCTGGACACTACGCTGACAGACAGAGCAAACCTTCTTGCCACAGCTCGCATTGATATCCCATCCTGGATGAGCTGCATTACCTGAGCCACTTGTGTGGGTTGTAGACTCCGTCTCAGGCTACCACTAGAGTGAAAGCACCGCCAGCATTCAAAAGTGACCAAAACATCAGCCAGGAAGCATAGGAACTGAGAAGTGGTCTGTGGTCCCCACCTGCAGAACCACTCCTTTATTGGGGGTGTCTTGCTAATTGCCTATAATTTCTACCTGTTGTCTATTCCATTTGCACAACAGCATGTGAAATTTATTGTCAATCAGTGTTGCTTCCTAAGTGGACAGTTTGATTTCACAGAAGTGTTTGACTTGGAGTTACATTGTGTTGTTTAAGTGTTCCCTTTATTTTTTTGAGCAGTGTATATATATTGATTGCAATTGTTCCCAGAATGAGTGAAGGATTAGCATTTCAATTGTTATATTAACTCTGTAGTGACTTCTTAGTCGACCCCCACTTCTCCTTTGTCCAACAAGCCGCCATGCCGGTTTAGCCCACTAGGGCACATCCTCCTATAATTACATTTACCTTTGTTTGTTTGTTTATGCATTTCTGTGAATTACTTAGTTAGTAATAAATAAATGATTTAAGACAATTGATGTATGGATGACTCATAGTGAAGACTGGGTTCGTGCAGATAACCAACAATTTACGGCGTTTGGAATGAGACTAACGTGAGGTAAAGTAAATAATTAATTAGAAGACTAATTGATCAGATAAAATATCTGAAAAGTTATTTTAGGAAATGATAACATTATAATCTGAATATATTTCCTTGGTGCCCCGACTTCCTAGTTAATTAGTTACGTGATTACCAAATCAAACCACTCATCTCTTCAGTGGGTCATATGATTGAGTGTAGTCTGGCCCAGGAGTGGGAAGGTGAACGGAAAGGCTCTGGAGCAACGATCCGCCCTTGCTGTCTCTGCCTGGCCGGTTCCCCTCTTTCCACTGGGATTCTCTGCCTCTAACCCTATTACAGGGGCTGGGTCACTGGCTTACTGGGGCTCTCTCATGCCGTCCCTGGAGGGTGCGTCACCTGAGTGGGTTGATTCACTGTTGTGGTCATCCTGTCTGGGTTGGCGCCCCCTTGGGTTGTGCCGTGGCGGAGATCTTTGTGGGCTATACTCAGCCTTGTCTCAGGATGGTAAGTTGGTGGTTGAAGATATCCCTCTAGTGGTGTGGGGGCTGTGCTTTGGCAAAGTGGGTGGGGTTATATCCTTCCTGTTTGGCCCTGTCCGGGGTGTCCTCGGATGGGGCCACAGTGTCTCCTGACCCCTCCTGTCTCAGCCTCCAGTATTTATGCTGCAGTAGTTTATGTGTCGGGGGCTGGGGTCAGTTTGTTATATCTGGAGTACTTCTCCTGTCCTATTCGGTGTCCTGTGTGAATCTAAGTGTGCGTTCTCTAATTCTCTCCTTCTCTCTTTCTTTCTCTCTCTCGGAGGACCTGAGCCCTAGGACCATGCCCCAGGACTACCTGACATGATGACTCCTTGCTGTCCCCAGTCCACCTGGCCATGCTGCTGCTCCAGTTTCAACTTCCACCTGACTGTGCTGCTGCTCCAGTTTCAACTGTTCTGCCTTATTGTTATTCGACCATGCTGGTCATTTATGAACATTTGAACATCTTGGCCATGTTCTGTTATAATCTCCACCCGACACAGCCAGAAGAGGACTGGCCACCCCACATAGCCTGGTTCCTCTCTAGGTTTCTTCCTAGGTTTTGGCCTTTCTAGGGAGTTTTTCCTAGCCACCGTGCTTCTACACCTGCATTGCTTGCTGTTTGGGGTTTTAGGCTGGGTTTCTGTACAGCACTTTGAGATATCAGCTGATGTACGAAGGGCTATATAAATAAATTTGATTTGATTTGATTTTGATTAATCAGTTGATCGCATAGTAACTAATTACAGAGAATCTTTGATAAAAACTATCAGTCTTCAGTTAATGATAGTAAAGACACGACACTGGCCATGGACCCAAAATATTGATGTTTTGTTCCCGAGCCACTTAGTTGGCCACTTTTGCCTTATGGCAAGGTGCGCCATCATGCTGGAAAAGGCATTGTTCATCACCAAACTGTTCCTGGATGGTTGGGAGAAGTTGCTCTCGGAGGATGTGTTGGTACCATTATTTATTCATGGGTGTGTTCTCAGGCAAAATTGTGAGTGAGCCCACTCCCTTGGCTGAGAAGCAACCCCACACATGAATGGTCTCAGGATGCTTTACTGTTGGCATGACACAGGACTGATGGTAGCGCTCACCTTGTCTTCTCCGGACAAGCTTTTTTCGGGATGCCCCAAACAATCGGAAAGGGGATTCATCAGAGAAAATTACTTTACCCAAGTACTCAGCAGTCCAATCCCTGTACCTTTTGCAGAATATCAGTCTGTCCCTGATGTTTTTCCTGGAGAGAAGTGGCTTCTTTGCTGCCCTTCTTGACACCAAAGTCTTCGCCTCACTGTGCGTGCAGATGCACTCACACCTGCCTGCTGCCATTCCTGAGCAAGCTCTGTACTGGTGGTGCCCCGATCCCACAGCTGAATCAACTTAGGAGACGGTCCTGGCACTTGCTGGACTTTCTTGGGCGCCCTGAAGCCTTCTTCACAACAACTGAACTGCTCTCCTTGAAGTTCTTGATGATCCGATAAATGGTTGATTTAGGTACAACCTTACTGGAGGCAATATCCTTGCTTGTGAAGCCCTATTTGTGCAAAGCAATGATGACTGCACATGTTTCCTTGCAGTTAACCATGGTTGACAGAGGAAGAATAATGATTCCAAGCTCCACCACTGACATGATGTCAGCTGGTCCTTTTGTGGCAGGGCTGAAATGCAGAGAATTTTTTGGGGGGGGATTCAGTTCATTTGTATGGCAAAGAGGGACTTTGCAATTAATTGCAATTCATCTGATCACTCTTCATAACATTCTGGAGTATATGCAAATTGCCATCATACAAACTGAGGCAGCAGACTTTGTGAAAATTTATATTTGTGTCATTGTCAATACTTTTGGCCACGACTGTAGAGACCAGTAGTACTAGTGCTAGCCTCTCTACACTGACTTCCTGTTAAAGCTCGGGCTGATTTCAAGGTTTTACTGCTAACTTACAAAGCATTACATGGACTTGCTCCTACCTCCGATATGGTCCTGCCGTACATACCTAAACGGATACTACGGTCACAAGAAGCAGGCCTCCTTATTGTCCCTTGAATTTCTAAGCAAACAGCTGGAGGCAGGGCTTTCTCCTATACAGCTCCATTGTTATGGAACGGTCTGCCTACCCATGTCAGAGACGCAGACTCTGTCGAAACCTTTTAAGTCTTTATGGAGACTCATCTCTTCAGTGGGTCCGATGATTCAGTGTAGTCTGTCCTCACACACATCTCTCTGACTTTATATTGCTGTCCTCACAAAAACACACACAGCCTCTCTACAGCCAATGAACTAAACCAATTCTGGGGTCACCCCCACTACCCTGGCCTGTCTGGAGGAGGGTGTCATGGCAACCAAGAGCGCGCTTGTCATTGATGAGGAAGTCGTACAACGAGTGTTCAAAAGCACTGGAGCACGAAAGAGCCCGGGGCCTGATCACATCAGTGGTCGTGTCTTGAAACACTGTTCAGCTGAGAGGTGTCTTCTGCTCTCTCTTTCAGCGGTCCTTGGATACATTGGAAATTCCATCTTTATGGGAAAGAAGACTAATTGATCAGATAAAATATCTGAAAAGTTATTTTAGGAAATGATAACATTATAATCTGAATATATTTCCTTGGTGCCCCGACTTCCTAGTTAATTAGTTACGTGATTACCAAATCAAACCACTCATCTCTTCAGTGGGTCATATGATTGAGTGTAGTCTGGCCCAGGAGTGGGAAGGTGAACGGAAAGGCTCTGGAGCAACGATCCGCCCTTGCTGTCTCTGCCTGGCCGGTTCCCCTCTTTCCACTGGGATTCTCTGCCTCTAACCCTATTACAGGGGCTGGGTCACTGGCTTACTGGGGCTCTCTCATGCCGTCCCTGGAGGGGGTGCGTCACCTGAGTGGGTTGATTCACTGTTGTGGTCATCCTGTCTGGGTTGGCGCCCCCCTTGGGTTGTGCCGTGGCGGAGATCTTTGTGGGCTATACTCAGCCTTGTCTCAGGATGGTAAGTTGGTGGTTGAAGATATCCCTCTAGTGGTGTGGGGGCTGTGCTTTGGCAAAGTGGGTGGGGTTATATCCTTCCTGTTTGGCCCTGTCCGGGGTGTCCTCGGATGGGGCCACAGTGTCTCCTGACCCCTCCTGTCTCAGCCTCCAGTATTTATGCTGCAGTAGTTTATGTGTCGGGGGCTGGGGTCAGTTTGTTATATCTGGAGTACTTCTCCTGTCCTATTCGGTGTCCTGTGTGAATCTAAGTGTGCGTTCTCTAATTCTCTCCTTCTCTCTTTCTTTCTCTCTCTCGGAGGACCTGAGCCCTAGGACCATGCCCCAGGACTACCTGACATGATGACTCCTTGCTGTCCCCAGTCCACCTGGCCATGCTGCTGCTCCAGTTTCAACTTCCACCTGACTGTGCTGCTGCTCCAGTTTCAACTGTTCTGCCTTATTGTTATTCGACCATGCTGGTCATTTATGAACATTTGAACATCTTGGCCATGTTCTGTTATAATCTCCACCCGACACAGCCAGAAGAGGACTGGCCACCCCACATAGCCTGGTTCCTCTCTAGGTTTCTTCCTAGGTTTTGGCCTTTCTAGGGAGTTTTTCCTAGCCACCGTGCTTCTACACCTGCATTGCTTGCTGTTTGGGGTTTTAGGCTGGGTTTCTGTACAGCACTTTGAGATATCAGCTGATGTACGAAGGGCTATATAAATAAATTTGATTTGATTTGATTTTGATTAATCAGTTGATCGCATAGTAACTAATTACAGAGAATCTTTGATAAAAACTATCAGTCTTCAGTTAATGATAGTAAAGACACGACACTGGCCATGGACCCAAAATATTGATGTTTTGTTCCCGAGCCACTTAGTTGGCCACTTTTGCCTTATGGCAAGGTGCGCCATCATGCTGGAAAAGGCATTGTTCATCACCAAACTGTTCCTGGATGGTTGGGAGAAGTTGCTCTCGGAGGATGTGTTGGTACCATTATTTATTCATGGGTGTGTTCTCAGGCAAAATTGTGAGTGAGCCCACTCCCTTGGCTGAGAAGCAACCCCACACATGAATGGTCTCAGGATGCTTTACTGTTGGCATGACACAGGACTGATGGTAGCGCTCACCTTGTCTTCTCCGGACAAGCTTTTTTCGGGATGCCCCAAACAATCGGAAAGGGGATTCATCAGAGAAAATTACTTTACCCAAGTACTCAGCAGTCCAATCCCTGTACCTTTTGCAGAATATCAGTCTGTCCCTGATGTTTTTCCTGGAGAGAAGTGGCTTCTTTGCTGCCCTTCTTGACACCAAAGTCTTCGCCTCACTGTGCGTGCAGATGCACTCACACCTGCCTGCTGCCATTCCTGAGCAAGCTCTGTACTGGTGGTGCCCCGATCCCACAGCTGAATCAACTTAGGAGACGGTCCTGGCACTTGCTGGACTTTCTTGGGCGCCCTGAAGCCTTCTTCACAACAACTGAACTGCTCTCCTTGAAGTTCTTGATGATCCGATAAATGGTTGATTTAGGTACAACCTTACTGGAGGCAATATCCTTGCTTGTGAAGCCCTATTTGTGCAAAGCAATGATGACTGCACATGTTTCCTTGCAGTTAACCATGGTTGACAGAGGAAGAATAATGATTCCAAGCTCCACCACTGACATGATGTCAGCTGGTCCTTTTGTGGCAGGGCTGAAATGCAGAGAATTTTTTTGGGGGGGATTCAGTTCATTTGTATGGCAAAGAGGGACTTTGCAATTAATTGCAATTCATCTGATCACTCTTCATAACATTCTGGAGTATATGCAAATTGCCATCATACAAACTGAGGCAGCAGACTTTGTGAAAATTTATATTTGTGTCATTGTCAATACTTTTGGCCACGACTGTAGAGACCAGTAGTACTAGTGCTAGCCTCTCTACACTGACTTCCTGTTAAAGCTCGGGCTGATTTCAAGGTTTTACTGCTAACTTACAAAGCATTACATGGACTTGCTCCTACCTCCGATATGGTCCTGCCGTACATACCTAAACGGATACTACGGTCACAAGAAGCAGGCCTCCTTATTGTCCCTTGAATTTCTAAGCAAACAGCTGGAGGCAGGGCTTTCTCCTATACAGCTCCATTGTTATGGAACGGTCTGCCTACCCATGTCAGAGACGCAGACTCTGTCGAAACCTTTAAGTCTTTATGGAGACTCATCTCTTCAGTGGGTCCGATGATTCAGTGTAGTCTGTCCTCACACACATCTCTCTGACTTTATATTGCTGTCCTCACAAAAACACACAGCCTCTCTACAGCCAATGAACTAAACCAATTCTGGGGTCACCCCCACTACCCTGGCCTGTCTGGAGGAGGGTGTCATGGCAACCAAGAGCGCGCTTGTCATTGATGAGGAAGTCGTACAACGAGTGTTCAAAAGCACTGGAGCACGAAAGAGCCCGGGGCCTGATCACATCAGTGGTCGTGTCTTGAAACACTGTTCAGCTGAGAGGTGTCTTCTGCTCTCTCTTTCAGAGGTCCCTGGATACATTGGAAATTCCATCTTTATGGGAAAAAGATCTATTGTTGTACCTGTCCCAAAAACCTCTCATCTGTCTGCATCAAATGATTACAGATCTGTTCACTCTGACCCCCTCTCTTGATTAAATCTCTTGAAAAGATCATCAAGGCATACATCAACCCCACCTTATTGACCCCCTCCAATTTGCATACCGGTCAGAGAGAGGGACCTTTTGATCTTACATCTGGTGTACATGTGTTTGGAGGGCAGTAAACCCCATGTGCGTATCATACATTTGGAGGGCAGTAAACCCCATGTGCGTATCATACATTTGGAGGGCAGTAAACCCCATGTGCGTATCATACATTTGGAGGGCAGTAAACCCCATGTGAGTATCATACATTTGGAGGGCAGTAAACCCCATGTGAGTATCATACATTTGGAGGGCAGTAAACCCCATGTGAGTATCATACATTTGGAGGGAAGTAAACCCCATGTGCGTATCATACATTTGGAGGGAAGTAAACCCCATGTGCGTATCATACATTTGGAGGGCAGTAAACCCCATGTGAGTATCATACAGTTGGAGGGCAGTAAACCCCATGTGCGTATCATACATTTGGAGGGCAGTAAACCCCATGTGAGTATCATACATTTGGAGGGCAGTAAACCCCATGTGCGTATCATACATTTGGAGGGCAGTAAACCCCATGTGAGTATCATACATTTGGAGGGCAGTAAACCCCATGTGAGTATCATACATTTGGAGGGCAGTAAACCCCATGTGAGTATCATACATTTGGAGGGCAGTAAACCCCATGTGCGTATCATACATTTGGAGGGCAGTAAACCCCATGTGCGTATCATACATTTGGTGGGCAGTAAACCCCATGTGAGCCCTCCATCTCTCTACCTGGTCATCTCTCTACCTGGTCAGAGCCCTCCATCTCTCTACCTGGCCAGAGCCTTCCATCTCTCTACCTGGGCAGAGCCCTCCATCTCTCTACCTGGGCAGAGCCCTCCATCTCTCTACCTGGGCAGAGCCCTCCATCTCTCTACCTGGGCAGAGCCCTCCATCTCTCTACCTGGGCAGAGCCCTCCATCTCTCTACCTGGGCAGAGCCCTCCATCTCTCTACCTGGTCAGAGCCCTCCATCTCTCTACCTGGCCAGAGCCCTCCATCTCTCTACCTGGGCAGAGCCCTCCATCTCTCTACCTGGGCAGAGCCCTCCATCTCTCTACCTGGGCAGAGCCCTCCATACAGTGTTTGACTCTTCCCATCCACTCCACCCTGAATTCCAGCTCCTTCCCTCTGGACACAGGTACAGACTACCTAACGTAAAATAAAAAATAGGGCCAAGTTCCCTTTAATTCCGAATGCAATTCTGCAACTTAATAATGTTGGACTAATTTCACTTAGCACTTGCACTGTGAAACAGCACTTATCCTGCCTATTAGTTTGTAAATATCCTTTACTATTTATTTTACATTTTTAGATGTTATATGTTTTATGACTGCTGAATGTCTCTTTGGGGACATTCAAGTTTTCTGAATCTGAATCCCTCTGACTTGGTGTTGCTGTCCTCACACACACCCCTCTGACTTGATGTTGCTGTCCTCACTACACATCCCTCTGACTTGATGTTGCTGTCCTCGCTACACATCCCTCTGACTTGATGTTGCAGTCCTCACTACACATCGATCTGACTTGATGTTGCTGTCCTCACTACACATCGATCTGACTTGATGTTGCTGTCCTCACTACACATCCCTCTGACTTGAGGTTGCTGTCCTCACACACATCCCTCTGACTTGAGGTTGCTGTCCTCACACACATCCCTCTGACTTGATGTTGCTGTCCTCACACACACCCCTCTGACTTGATGTTGCTGTCCTCACTACACATCGATCTGACTTGATGTTGCAGTCCTCACACACATCCCTCTGACTTGATGTTGCTGTCCTCACACACACCCCTCTGACTTGATGTTGCTGTCCTCACTACACATCGATCTGACTTGATGTTGCTGTCCTCACTACACATCCCTCTGACTTGATGTTGCAGTCCTCATACACATCCCTCTGACTTGATGTTGCTGTCCTCACACACATCCCTCTGACTTGATGTTGCTGTCCTCACACACATCCCTCTGACTTGATGTTGCTGTCCTCACACACACCCCTCTGACTTGATGTTGCTGTCCTCACACACATCCCTCTGACTTGATGTTGCAGTCCTCACTACACATCCCTCTGACTTGATGTTGCTGTCCTCACACATCCATCTGACTTGATGTTGCTGTCCTCACACACATCCATCTGACTTGATGTTGCTGTCCTCACACACATCCATCTGCCCTCTGACTTGATGTTGCTGTCCTCACACACATCCCTCTGACTTGATGTTGCTGTCCTCACATACATCCCTCTGACTTGATGTTGCTGTCCTCACACACATCCCTCTGACTTGATGTTGCTGTCCTCACACACACACCCCTCTGACTTTATGTTACTAGCGTAGCCTTCAGGCTAGTCAGTCACTCACACACATCCCTCTGACTTTATGTTGCTAGCGTAGCCTTCAGGCTAGTCAGTCACTCACACACCTCCCTCTGACTTTATGTTGCTAGCGTAGCCTTCAGGCTAGTCAGTCACATCCCTGGTTCTAGTTCTGAAAGCATCTTCTGGTTATTAAGATACAGATGCTTCATTAGTATGCGTGTTCCTGCTCCTCGCTAGCTGCAGATGTGTGACTGCGTGGGAGAAGACGGGTCACATGGTCTTTTCATTACAGCTCTGTATGCAGGGGATCCAAACACTCCCCTCCCCACTCCCCCTCCTCTCCTCACACCACCCCTACACCCCTCCCCCACCCTCCTCCCCTCCCCACTCCTCCCCCACCCTCCTCCCCTCCCCTCCTCTCCTCCCCCTACCTCCCCTCTACTCTCTTCTATACCATCCTCTTCTTTACTCCCTCTCCTCTTCTCCTCCCTCTTATCTTCTCTCCTATCCCCTCTTGTTCTCTGACTATGCTCGCCTCTCCTCTCCTCTTCTCTCCTAATTCTCACATGGTGAAGCTGACCTAGTTAACACAAAGACAGCCTCATGCAAACTTGATGATATGCATATAACACAGAATTTACAGTGTCACTACCGAGCAGACAAGGTCTCCTCCATTTACACTACACTACAGGCCTTAGGGATGGCTGATGAGCAGATGAGGTCTCCTCCACTACACTACAGGCCTTAGGGATGGCTGATGAGGAGAAGAGGTCTCCTCCACTACACTACAGGCCTTAGGGATGGCTGATGAGGAGAAGAGGTCTCCTCCACTACACTACAGGCCTTAAGGATGGCTGATGAGGAGAAGAGGTCTCCTCCACTACACTACAGGCCTTAGGGATGGCTGATGAGCAGACGAGGTCTCCTCCATTACACTACAGGCCTTAGGGATGGCTAATTAGCAGAAGAGTTCTCCTCCATTACACTACAGGCCTTAGGGATGGCTAATTAGCAGAAGAGTTCTCCTCCACTACACTACAGCCCTTAGGGATGGCTAATTAGCAGAAGAGGACTCCTCCACTACACTACAGGCCTTAGGGATGGCTGATGAGCAGACGAGGTGTCCTCCACTACAGGCCTTAGGGATGGCTGATGAGCAGACGAGGTCTCCTCCACTACACTACAGGCCTTAGGGATGGCTGATGAGCAGAAGAGGTCTCCTCCACTACACTACAGGCCTTAGGGATGGCTGATGAGCAGACGAGGTCTCCTCCACTACACTACAGGCCTTAGGGATGGCTGATGAGCAGAAGAGGTCTCCTCCACTACACTACAGGCCTTAGGGATGGCTAATGAGCAGACAAGGTCTCCTCCACTACACTACAGGCCTTAGGGATGGCTGATGAGCAGACGAGGTCTCCTCCACTACACTACAGGCCTTAGGGATGGCTGATGAGCAGAAGAGGTCTCCTCCACTACACTACAGGCCTTAGGGATGGCTGATGAGCAGAAGAGGTCTCCTCCATTACACTACAGGCCTTAGGGATGGCTGATGAGCAGAAGAGGTCTCCTCCACTACACTACAGGCCTTAGGGATGGCTGATGAGCAGACGAGGTCTCCTCCACTACACTACAGGCCTTAGGGATGGCTGATGAGCAGAAGAGGTCTCCTCCACTACACTACAGGCCTTAGGGATGGCTGATGAGCAGAAGAGGTCTCCTCCATTACACTACAGGCCTTAGGGATGGCTGATGAGCAGAAGAGGTCTCCTCCACTACACTACAGGCCTTAGGGATGGCTGATGAGCAGAAGAGGTCTCCTCCACTACACTACAGGCCTTAGGGATGGCTGATGAGCAGAAGAGGTCTCCTCCACTACACTACAGGCCTTAGGGATGGCTAATGAGCAGACAAGGTCTCCTCCACTACACTACAGGCCTTAGGGATGGCTGATGAGCAGAAGAGGTCTCCTCCACTACACTACAGGCCTTAGGGATGGCTGATGAGCAGACGAGGTCTCCTCCACTACACTACAGGCCTTAGGGATGGCTGATGAGCAGAAGAGGTCTCCTCCACTACACTACAGGCCTTAGGGGTGGCTAATGAGCAGACGAGGTCTCATCCACTACAGGCCTTAGGGATGGCTGATGAGCAGACGAGGTCTCCTCCACTACACTACAGGCCTTAGGGATGGCTGATGAGCAGAAGACGTCTCTTCCACTACACTACAGGCCTTAGGGATGGCTAATGAGCAGACGAGGTCTCCTCCACTACAGGCCTTAGGGATGGCTGATGAGCAGAAGAGGTCTCCTCCACTACACTACAGGCCTTAGGGATGGCTGATGAGCAGAAGAGGTCTCCTCCACTACACTACAGGCCTTAGGGATGGCTGATGAGCAGACGAGGTCTCCTCCACTACACTACAGGCCTTAGTGATGGCTGATGAGCAGACGAGGTCTCCTCCACTACAGGCCTTAGGGATGGCTGATGAGCAGACGAGGTATCCTCCACTACACTACAGGCCTTAGTGATGGCTGATGAGCAGACGAGGTCTCCTCCACTACAGGCCTTAGGGATGGCTGATGAGCAGACGAGGTCTAGTCCACTACACTACAGGCCTTAGGGATGGCTGATGAGCAGACGAGGTCTCCTCCACTACACTACAGGCCTTAGGGATGGCTGATGAGCAGACGAGGTCTCCTCCACTACACTACAGGCCTTAGGGATGGCTGATGAGCAGAAGAGGTCTCCTCCACTACACTACAGGCCTTAGGGATGGCTGATGAGCAGACGAGGTCTCCTCCACTACACTACCGGCCTTAGGGATGGCTGATGAGCATACGAGGTCTCCTCCACTACACTACAGGCCTTAGTGATGGCTGATGAGCAGACGAGGTCTCCTCCACTACAGGCCTTAGGGATGGCTGATGAGCAGACAAGGTCTAGTCCACTACATTACAGGCCTTAGGGATGGCTGATGAGCAGAAGAGGTCTCCTCCACTACACTACAGGCCTTAGGGATGGCTAATGAGCAGACGAGGTCTCCTCCACTACACTACAGGCCTTAGGGATGGCTGATGAGCAGACGAGGTCTCCTCCACTACACTACAGGCCTTAGTGATGGCTGATGAGCAGACGAGGTCTCCTCCACTACAGGCCTTAGGGATGGCTGATGAGCAGACGAGGTCTAGTCCACTACACTGCAGGCCTTAGGGATGGCGGATGAGCAGACAAGGTCTCCTCCACTACAGGCCTTAGGGATGGCTAATTAGCAGAAGAGGTCTCCTCCACTACACTACAGGCCTTAGGGATGGCTGATGAGCAGACGAGGTCTCCTCCACTACACTACAGGCCTTAGGGATGGCTGATGAGCAGAAGAGGTCTCCTCCACTACACTACAGGCCTTAGGGATGGCTAATGAGCAGACGAGGTCTCCTCCACTACAGGCCTTAGGGATGGCTGATGAGCAGATGAGGTCTAGTCCACTACACTACAGGCCTTAGGGATGGCTGATGAGCAGACGAGGTCTCCTCCACTACACTACAGGCCTTAGGGATGGCTGATGAGCAGAAGACGTCTCTTCCACTACACTACAGGCCTTAGGGATGGCTAATGAGCAGACGAGGTCTCCTCCACTACAGGCCTTAGGGATGGCTGATGAGCAGAAGAGGTCTCCTCCACTACACTACAGGCCTTAGGGATGGCTGATGAGCAGACAAGGTCTCCTCCACTACACTACAGGCCTTAGGGATGGCTGATGAGCAGACGAGGTCTCCTCCACTACAGGCCTTAGGGATGGCTGATGAGCAGACGAGGTCTCCTCCACTACACTACAGGCCTTAGGGATGGCTAATGAGCAGAAGAGGTCTCCTCCACTACACTACAGGCCTTAGGGATGGCTGATGAGCAGACGAGGTCTCCTCCACTACACTACAGGCCTTAGTGATGGCTGATGAGCAGACGAGGTCTCCTCCACTACAGGCCTTAGGGATGGCTGATGAGCAGACGAGGTCTCCTCCACTACACTACAGGCCTTAGTGATGGCTGATGAGCAGACGAGGTCTCCTCCACTACAGGCCTTAGGGATGGCTGATGAGCAGACGAGGTCTAGTCCACTACACTACAGGCCTTAGGGATGGCTGATGAGCAGACGAGGTCTCCTCCACTACACTACAGGCCTTAGGGATGGCTGATGAGCAGACGAGGTCTCCTCCACTACACTACAGGCCTTAGGGATGGCTGATGAGCAGACGAGGTCTAGTCCACTACACTGCAGGCCTTAGGGATGGCGGATGAGCAGACAAGGTCTCCTCCACTACAGGCCTTAGGGATGGCTAATTAGCAGAAGAGGTCTCCTCCACTACACTACAGGCCTTAGGGATGGCTGATGAGCAGAAGAGGTCTCCTCCACTACAGGCCTTAGGGATGGCTGATGAGCCGACAAGGTCTCCTCCACTACACTACAGGCCTTAGGGATGGCTGATGAGCAGACGAGGTCTCCTCCACTACACTACAGGCCTTAGGGATGGCTGATGAGCAGACGAGGTGTCCTCCACTACACTACAGGCCTTAGGGATGGCTAATTAGCAGACGAGTTCTCCTCCACTACACTACAGCCCTTAGGGATGGCTAATTAGCAGAAGAGGACTCCTCCACTACACTACAGGCCTTAGGGATGGCTGATGAGCAGACGAGGTGTCCTCCACTACAGGCCTTAGGGATGGCTGATGAGCAGACGAGGTCTCCTCCATTACACTACAGGCCTTAGGGATGGCTAATTAGCAGAAGAGGTCTCCTCCATGTCCACCCACAGATCCAGACAAATGACTAAACTGTTGATGAATCTCGGAAACCAGAAAACAAACAATTCGCTCTGAAAGAAGAAAACCTCTCCTTGATCTACATCATGGCCCTATCAGATCACATCCCCTCTACTCCCTCCATCCCTCCTCTCTACTCCCACCCTCCTCTCTACTCCCACACTACTCTCTACTCCTCCAAAAGGTTTCCACATGGAACTAAAATGGTTCTACTTTGGTTCTTCAAAGGGTTCTCCTATAGCTGAAGAACGGTTTTTAGTTCTAGATAGCACCTTTCTTTCTAAGAGTGTACCAGGAGATGTAAGAGAGACTATTCTGCAGGCCAAATGGTACCCTATTCCGTTTATAGTGCACTACTTTAGACCAGAGACAAATGGAACTTATGGAGAATAGGGTGGCGTTTAGGACAGCTATGCTTCTCAGCTCTGGTCAAAAGCAGTGCACTATAAAGGGAATAGGGTCCCATTTGGGACGCAGACAGGGACTCTTAATGGTCTCATCAAGCAGCCTCTCAGCCTCTCAGCCTCTCAGCCTCTCAGTCTCTCAGTCTCTCAGTCTCTCAGCCTCTCAAACACTTCAACAGAGCAGAGTTGCATGTACAAGACTTCAGCTGCCTGCTGTCTAGAAACAAAGTGCTCTGCTTTCCACATGAAGCCTTATGTTACTCACTGAACAGAGATCATTCTGAGAAAAATTACTGTGAAAAACACTAGTGGGAATACATTGTAGCCTGGGGTCCCAAGTGTTTCTAGTTTTCATACACTAGTGGGAATATAGGGTCTCTAGTCCTCTAGTTTTCATACACTAGTGGGAATATAGGGTCTCTAGTCCTCTAGTTTTCATACACTAGTGGGAATATAGGGTCTCTAGTCCTCTAGTTTTCATACACTAGTGGGAATATAGGGTCTCTAGTCCTCTAGTTTTCATACACTAGTGGGAATATAGGGTCTCTAGTCCTCTAGTTTTCATACACTAGTGGGAATATAGGGTCTCTAGTCCTCTAGTTTTCATACACTAGTGGGAATATAGGGTCTCTAGTCCTCTAGTTTTCATACACTAGTGGGAATATAGGGTCTCTAGTCCTCTAGTTTTCATACACTAGTGGGAATATAGGGTCTCTAGTCCTCTAGTTTTCATACACTAGTGGGAATATAGGGTCTCTAGTCCTCTAGTTTTCATACACTAGTGGGAATATAGGGTCTCTAGTCCTCTAGTTTTCATACACTAGTGGGAATACACTGTAGCCTGGGGTCCCAAGTCCCCTAGTTTCGGGATGGGTAGCTGGTGGGAATACACTATAGCCTGGGGTCCCAAGTCCCCTAGTTTCGGGATGGGTAGCTGGTGGGAATACACTGTAGCCTGGGGTCCCAAGTCCCCTAGTTTTGGGATGGGTAGCTGGTGGGAATACACTGTAGCCTGGGGTCCCAAGTCCCCTAGTTTTGGGATGGGTAGCTGGTGGGAATACACTGTAGCCTGGGGTCCCAAGTCCCCTAGTTTCGGGATGGGTAGCTGGTGGGAATACACTGTAGCCTGGGGTCCCAAGTCCCCTAGTTTCGGGATGGGTAGCTGGTGGGAATACACTGTAGCCTGGGGTCCCAAGTCCCCTAGTTTCGGGATGGGTAGCTGGTGGGAATACACTGTAGCCTGGGGTCCCTGGTAGCTGGTGCTGTTACCGTTTCATATTCCCTCTAATTATCAGTACCACAGATCAAGACGGGAAGTAAATGTGTGCAGAGAGAGAAGGATAGAGAGACAGAGACAGAGAGAGAAACAGAGAGAGAGAGAGACAGACACAGAGAGACAGAGACAGAGAGAGACACAGAGAGACAGACACAGAGAGAGAAACAGAGAGAGAGAAACAGAGAGAGAGAAACAGAGAGAGAGAAACAGAGAGAGAGAAACAGAGAGAGAGAGACAGAGAGAGAGAAACAGAGAGAGAGAAACAGAGAGAGAGAAACAGAGAGAGAGAAAGAGAGAGAGAAACAGAGAGAGAGAAACAGAGAGAGACAGAGAGAGACACAGAGAGACAGACACAGAGAGACAGACACAGAGAGACACAGAGAGACAGACACAGAGAGAGAAACAGAGACAGAGAAACAGAGAGAGAGAAACAGAGAGAGAGAAACAGAGAGAGAGAAACAGAGAGAGAGAAACAGAGAGAGAGAAACAGAGAGAGAGAAAGAGAGAGAGAGAAAGAGAGAGAGAAACAGAGAGAGACAGAGAGAGAAACATTGTTAAAACACTGTATATATATATGACATTTGTAATATCTTTATTGTCTTTATTGTTTTGAAACTTCTGTATGTGTGATGTTTACTGTTAATTTGTATTGTTTATTTCACTTTATATATTCACTTTATATATTATCTACCTCACTTGCTTTGGCAATGTTAACACATGTTTCCCATGCCAATAAAGCCCTTGAATTGAATTGAATTGAGAGAGAGAGACAGAGACAGAGACAGAGAGAGAGACAGACAGAGAGAGAGAGAAACAGAGAGAGAGAGACACAGAGACAGAGACAGAGACAGAGAGAGACAGAGACAGAGACAGAGACAGAGACAGAGACAGAGAGAAACAGAGAGAAACAACGTTTCCACAACACCCTCTCTCTAGTCGAAGCAGAGGTCATAGAACTCAGAGAGAACAAGCTTCAAGAGGAGGACACTGTCCAGAAACTAAAAGAAGAGATGAAACAGTTCAGGGAGGAGAGGGAACAGGGAGGAGAGCAGAGCATCTATTGCTAAATTAGAAAGCAGAATGGACAAACTGAGTCAGACAAATAATGACCTCAGAGACCATCTGAGCACAACAAGAAAGGAGCTCGAACAAAAAGAGAGGTACATTGACACCCTCAACCGGCAGAGAGTCATTGTGTCCTCTGCATCTAGAGAACATGTCCACCAGCTTGGTACAACACAAGCAGAACCTGAGACCAGCATGGCCTCCACCACACAGCCTGATGACACTGCACCAGCCTACCAGTCTGCTCCAGCCCAGGTCAACCTACCAGCCTCCCAGTCTGCTCCAGCCCAGGTCAGAATACCAGCCTCCCAGTCTGCTCCAGCCCAGGTCAGAATACCAGCCTCCCAGTCTGCTCCAGCCCAGGTCAACCTACCAGCCTCACCCACAACTGCAATCCTAATTGATTCAAATGGGAAGTTCTTAGTCCAGGAAAGATGATTCCCTAGACACCAGGTGTATAAGTTCTGGTGTCCTACAACTGAGAGTGTAATGCAGCTACTCAGTCAGAACAGGATTGACACCCCTGACAACATCATCATCCACACTGGCACAAACGACCTTCATGCCAAAGGTGAAAATGTATCTGGGGCAGTGAGAAGAGTGGCAGAACGGGCACAGGCTATGTTCCCAACAACCAATATAGTTGTGTCCACCCTCCTACCAAGAAAAGACTTCCCAGGAAAGTTGATGGACAAAATAAATCAACAGATCACTGTGGACTGTGCCTCACTGCTCAACGTCAGAACGGCTCACCACCCCACTCTGACATGTCAACACTTATATGATAATATACATCTTGATCAGGACAGCATCAGAACCTTTGCCAAGGACCTAAAACATGCAACACTTGGCAGGGACCCACACACCCACCACCCCAGCTACAGAGGTCCCCCGCCCCACCTTCTGAAACAACAGTACCTCCACCATCCCGAAGAGAAAAGAGCCAGACATGGCTTATTACAGCACAGCTCTACTAGACCAGGCCCAACACAGCACATATTTACCAGACCAGACCTGCCTCAGGACAGCACAACTAGACCCGTCCCATCACAACACAGCTCTACTAGACCCGTCCCATCACAACACAGCTCTACTAGACCTGGCCCATCACAACACAGCTCTACTAGACCCGGCCCATCACAACACAGCTCTACTAGACCCCATCACAACACAGCACAACTAGACCCGTCCCATCACAACACAGCTCTACTAGACCCGTCCCATCACAACACAGCTCTACTAGACCCCATCACAACACAGCTCTACCAGACCCGGCCCATCACAACACAGCTCTACTAGACCCGGCCCATCACAACACAGCTCTACTAGACCCGGCCCATCACAGCTCTACTAGACCCGGCCCATCACAACACAGCTCTACTAGACCCGGCCCATCACAACACAACTCTACTAGACCCGGCCCATCACAACACAGCTCTACTAGACCCGGCCCATCACAACACAGCTCTACTAGACCCGGCCCATCACAACACAGCTCTACTAGACCCGGCCCATCACAACACAGCTCTACTAGACCCGGCCCATCACAACACAGCTCTACTAGACCCGGCCCATCACAACACAGCTCTACTAGACCCGGCCCATCACAACACAGCTCTACTAGACCCGTCCCATCACAACACAGCTCTACTAGACCCGGCCCGTCACAACACAGCTCTACTAGACCCGTCCCATCACAACACAGCTCTACTAGACCCGTCCCATCACAACACAGCTCTACTAGACCCACAAACTGATAGACATACCCCAAGCGACTTACAGCTGTAATCGCAGCAAAAGGTGGCGCTACAAAGTATTAACTTAAGGGGGCTGAATATTTTTGCACGCCCAATTTTTCAGTTTTTGATGTTAAAAAAGTTTGAAATATCCAATAAATGTCGTTCCACTTCATGATTGTGTCCCACTTGTTGTTGATTCTTCACAAAAAAATACAGTTTTATATCTTTATGTTTGAAGCCTGAAATGTGGCAAAAGGTCGCAAAGTTCAAGTGGGCCGAATACTTTCGCAAGGCACTGTATGTATGTATGTATGTATGTATGTATGTATGTATGTATGTATGTATGTATGTATGTATGTATGTATATATATATATATATATATATATATATATTCAAAAAAACAGCCCAATAAACTCTACAACATAAACCAATCGTACAGATGGGCTCCAAACAGTGCAGAGACATTCATTGAAACATTGAACTCAAATGAAATGATGAACTCTATACAGTTTTTCAATAACTCACAGTACCAAAACAATAAAGATGGTGTCAATTCATCCACCCAAAACATCAACTGCATATTCCAAAAGCAGCATCAAAAGCAAATTTGAGAAAACCAAAGCAATGCAACATCAGAAGCAAAAATCTAAATGTTTCTGACAAATGGTTTGATAATGAATGTAAAACAATTAGAAAACACCTAAGACAAATGTCAAACAAAAAACATAAGCAGCAAAACAACCCAGAGCTACGATATGAATACTTTGAAACTCTGAAACAGTATAAACAAACACTGAAATGCATGAAATTGAATTATACCAACAAGACACTTGATGAAATTGAAAACGCAATTGACCAAAATCAGTTCTGGGACATGTGGAACAATTTAAGCACAACAAAGCCACAAGAATTAGCCATACAAGATGTAGGAATTTGGAAAACTTATTTTGATAATCTATACAAAAACATCCCACAAAAAGACTTACAACAGAACCAATTAGAAATTAAAGAAAAATTGAACATCCTTGAATCAGTCATTAAAAACAACCAAAATCCCTTAGATTACCCAATAACACAACAAGAACTAAATGAAAAGCTCAAATCTATTAAATCAAAGAAGGCTTGTGGTGTAGACAACATCAGAAATGAAATGCTGAAACACAGCACACCTGAGTTGCAAAATGCTGTGCTTAAATTGTTCAACATGGTGTTAACTTCTGGCTGCTTCCCTGATGTCTGGAACCAGGGGCTCATCTCCCCTATCCACAAAAGTGGAGACAAATCAGACCCCAATAATTACAGGGGAATTTGCGTAAACAGTAACTTGGGAAAGATTTTCTGTAGCATTTTGAATTCAAGAATTCAAACCTTTCTTCAAGAAAAAAATGTAATAAGTAAATATCAAATTGGCTTTCTTCCTAACCATTGCACTACTGACCATATATACACCTTACACACACTAATTAATAAACACGTCTTTCAAAAAAAAGAGGGCAAAATCTTTGCTTGCTTTATTGACTTTAAAAAAGCTTTTGATTCGATTTGGCACGAAGGGCTATTCTGCAATATTCTCCAAAGTGGTGGTAAGGTGTATGACTTAATAAAATGTATGTACACAGAAAACAAGTGTGCAATAAAAATCAAAAACCAAAGAACAGAATTTTTTTCACAATGTCGAGGTGTGAGACAAGGCTGCAATTTGAGTCCAAATCTTTTCAACATTTATATCAATGAATTAGCAGACATGTTGGACCAATCTCCAGCCCCAGGACTCACACTATTTGACACAGAGGTGAAATACCTGCTATATGCTGATGACTTGGTACTTCTATCACCAACCAAAGAAGGTCTTCAACAAAACATGAATATTCTGGAGCAATATTGCCATAATTGGGCCCTGGCAGTAAATTTCCAAAAACTAAAATCATGATTTTCCCAAAAAAAAACAGATGTCAGAAACACAAATGTAAATTCACCCTGAACAACACCTTAATTGAACACACAAAAAATTACACCTACCTTGGTCTGACCATATCTGCATCGGGAAACTTTAATATGGCAGTGAATGGACTCAAAGAAAAAGCCCGCAGAGCAATGTATGCAATAAAAATGAAATTATTCAAAATCAACATCCCAATTAAAATTTGGACTAAAATATTTGACAGTGTAATCCTACCAATAGCACTTTATGGAAGTGAGGTTTGGGGGCCACTCAATAAACTGGATTTTAAAATGTGGGACAAACATCCAATTGAAGCCCTACATGCAGAATTCTGTCGGAAAATCCTACAAGTCCAGAGAAATACACCAACTAATGCATGTAGGGCAGAATTGGGCCGTTTTCCAGTAATAATGAAAATACAGAAAAGATCATTAAAATTTATCTAAAAAATCATCTAAATTCAAGTCCAAATTCGAGTCTGCAATTTAAAGCACTTCAAACCCAAGAGCTGAGCCCAGAAACGAGCCCTCTCAGTCAGCTGGTGTTGGACCTCACCAACCAAGCTGACACCAGCACTGCTTCAAAAGAAAGAATTCCAATAAGCAAAATCATGAACCAATCAAAGGACTCATATTTACAATATTGGAAAAACTAAACAAAATCCCAAAGCCGACTAAATTGCTATCTGACCCTAAACAGAGATTATGAATTGGCTGATTATCTCTACTCTGTCAGAGATACGAAGCAGAGACAGAACCTTACCAAGTACAGGCTGAGTGACCACCGATTGGCAATAGAAACCGGCAGACATAAAAAGACATGGCTACCCAAAGAGGAGCGTGTATGTGGTCAATGCATGACAGGGGAGGTAGAGACAGAGATGCACTTTCTCCTTTACTGTGATAAATATTCCTCACAAAGAGATTCATTATTCACAGAAATGACTACATGTATTCCACATTTTTACAAATTGAACCCAGAGGAAAAACTAAGAATACTCATGGGCGAAGGAGCAATGGCTCCTCTTGCAGCCAAATATGTATTTTCCTGCCATAGCCTGAGGGACACTGAATAATAACATCTGCATAGTAAACAGTAACTTACTTATTATTACTATTATTGTTATTACTTTAATTATTCATGTTTATCATTCCAAATATGGGTGGTAATGGTAGTGATAACAGTTTAGTGATGGTTGTAGTAGTCGTAGTAATGATGATTGTAGTTGTAGTACTGATATAAAGAAGAAGATGACCGTTATTTAGTTATAAGTTAGTTATAGTTTCATTTTCCATAATTTGATTTTATATTTATTGCATTTCTACTATTGACTGTTACCATTTTATTGTTATTATATTTAATTTTGTATTATTATTTACTACCATTTGCTATCATTTATATTTTTGTTACAATGTATATTGTATACATTGTTGCTTTGGTAATATTGACACAATGTTTTTCATGCCAATAAAGCAGCTTGAATTTGAGAGAGAGAGAGACAGAGAGAGACAGAGAGAGAGAGAAAATCCACCGTATTCAGAGTGCCCAGTGCAGGCCATATAACGCGAGGCCGTTCCGCTAACAGTGGGAGCTGTCCAGCCAACCTGGTGCTGAAAACCAAGCCGCTTTCTCTGCCTCTAGGTTGTACTGAGCTAACTGCAGCTGGACTGAGGCAGCCCAGCGGACACGCATACAGCTCAACCACGTGTTTAGTTTGCGTTGACAAATCCATTAGAAATACCTCCGGATTTCTGATTTCATGATTTCTAGCATTGTAACGTGTTTCCTACCTTCGCTACAAGGCAGCCTACCATGTAGCGGTCTGGGCAGGTGGCGAGCAAAATGAGCCCACTCACACAACATTAGCCGTTATCTGTTTGAGAGATGGGGTGAGAGAGTAGGCAACCCAACCGTAGCCTAAGCTTAGCTCCTCAGATGTCAATCACTCGATAACAAGCGACAGACACTCAACGAATCACATCACAGGTTAATGGCCTTTATGCGTCTGCCGAGTGTTGTCAGTCATAATATAGCCACCCTTATAAAACATGACAGCTTGCATGGAGTGTTGTCAGTCATAATATAGCCACCCTTCTTATAAAACATGACAGCTTACATGGAGTGTTGTCAGTCATAATATAGCCACCCTTCTTATAAAACATGACAGCTTACATGGAGTGTTGTCAGTCATAATATAGCCACCCTTCTTATAAAACATGACAGCTTACATGGAGTGTTGTCAGTCATAATATAGCCACCCTTCTTATAAAACATGACAGCTTGCATGGAGTGTTGTCAGTCATAATATAGCCACCCTTCTTATTGCATTGACTTTTCACAACAACAAAAAAGCTATGTGATGTCTGCTCTGCTGTGGAATCGAGAGAGACAGAGAGAGAGTCAGAGAGAGAGAGAGACAGAGAGAGAGAGAGAGAGAGAGAGAGAGAGAGAGAGAGAGAGAGAGAGAGAGAGAGAGACAGAGAGAGAGAGAGACAGAGAGAGACAGAGAGAGAGACAGAGAGAGAGAGAGAGAGACAGAGAGAGAGACAGAGAGAGAGTCAGAGAGAGAGAGAGACAGAGAGAGAGAGAGACAGAGAGAGAGAGAGAGAGGATGACTGTGGGGATGGTGATGATGTGAGAGAGAGATAATACACTGACTTCGGCTCGAAAGGAAAGGAAAGGAGAGGAAAGGAAAGGAAAGGAGAGGAAAGGAGAGGAAAGGAAAGGAAAGGAAAGGAGAGGAAAGGAGAGGAAAGGAAAGGAGAGGAAAGGAAAGGAGAGGAAAGGAGAGGAAAGGAGAGGAAAGGAAAGGAGAGGAAAGGAGAGGAAAGGAAAGGAAAGGAGAGGAGAGGAAAGGAAAGGAAAGGAAAGGAAAGGAAAGGAAAGGAAAGGAAAGGAAAGGAAAGGAAAGGAGAGGAAAGGAAAGGAAAGGAGAGGAAAGGAAAGGAAAGGAGAGGAAAGGAAAGGAGAGGAAAGGAAAGGAAAGGAAAGGAGAGGAAAGGAAAGGAAAGGAAAGGAGAGGAAAGGAGAGGAAAGGAAAGGAGAGGAAAGGAAAGGAGAGGAAAGGAAAGGAAAGGAGAGGAAAGAAAAGGAGAGGAAAGGAAAGGAAAGGAGAGGAAAGGAAAGGAAAGGAAAGGAAAGGAGAGGAAAGGAGAGGAAAGGAAAGGCAAGGAAAGGAGAGGAAAGGAAAGGAGAGGAAAGGAAAGGAGAGGAAAGGAAAGGAAAGGAATGGATAGGAAAGGAGAGGAGAGGAAAGGAGAGGAAAGGAAAGGAAAGGAGAGGAAAGGAAAGGAGAGGAAAGGAAAGGAAAGGAAAGGAGAGGAAAGGAAAGGAAAGGAAAGGAGAGGAAAGGAGAGGAAAGGAAAGGAGAGGAAAGGAAAGGAGAGGAAAGGAAAGGAAAGGAGAGGAAAGGAAAGGAGAGGAAAGGAAAGGAAAGGAGAGGAAAGGAAAGGAAAGGAGAGGAAAGGAGAGGAAAGGAAAGGAAAGGAAAGGAGAGGAAAGGAAAGGAAAGGAAAGGAAAGGAAAGGAAAGGAGAGGAAAGGAGAGGAAAGGAAAGGAAAGGAGAGGAAAGGAAAGGAGAGGAAAGGAAAGGAAAGGAAAGGAAAGGAAAGGAAAGGAAAGGAAAGGAAAGGAGAGGAAAGGAAAGGAAAGGAGAGGAAAGGAGAGGAAAGGAGAGGAAAGGAAAGGAGAGGAAAGGAGAGGAAAGGAAAGGAAAGGAGAGGAAAGGAAAGGAGAGGAAAGGAAAGGAAAGGAAAGGAGAGGAGAGGAGAGGAAAGGAGAGGAAAGGAAAGGAGAGGAGAGGAGAGGAAAGGAAAGGAGAGGAGAGGAAAGGAGAGGAGAGGAAAGCCTCCGAGAGACGTACGCGTCATCGGCGCTCTGTGTGTTCTATTTCAAATTGACGGTTCTTTTCTAAGACGTATATAGTCAGTCAGTCCCTCGGTAAATGGCTGAAAGATCAACATTTAACCAACACCATATCTTTCATGGAGGCTCCCTCTTCTTCGTCGTGTATCGCAGCATTTATCTACACAGAAATGTGACAATAATTCTAATGTTAAGTGTTTTAACCGGTGTTTTACCGTGTTACGATAGACTACTGTCATGTTACACACAAAGTTTTTCTTTGGTCACGTTCCACCTCTTCGCGTTGAGGCTTGATGCATCGGCTAATGATGTGGTATAAAACGACTACAACTAAGCCATTAAAGACAACAATACCTTGTGTCAGTCTTGGGGCCAATATGACCTTACATATTTGCTGTGAGCTGAACATAACGGATTTAAATCAACGTCTTACAGTCGAGTACCTTAAGGTTACAGGAGTGAATCATTATGACTGAATGATATTGCGGGTATGATGTAGACAGAGCGGGCTCCTGACTGATATGGCATTATATGACCAATAAGGGCATAACTATCTAGGCTACGGACAGTTAGACACTTCACACATCAAACATTTTACTGCAGGACAGGCTAGGCTACTTACATGGACGAGATATTGTTGAAAAGCTCGGCTATATCCACACTGCTGTTGCCTGAGCTCCCGGTGTCTTGGAGCGCCACCACAGGGAAGAATTTCCCGGTGTCGGATTTATTACAATATATCTCGGTGAGCGAGCAGCTGCAGGTTGGCGGGCAGTCCAACATCGAGCTGAGATATTCCTGGAACACACAGAACAGAAACAACACCCTCCGACAGCATATCCTGCTCCAGTACGAACACACATCCATGACTCGGTCCAGAAAAGGGTGTTTATCCAAAAATAAGTCTTCGTTTGTGGGCTGGAGTAGAATTGTAGATATGACTGTTTTGGTTCTAGTTGTGTGTCTGTGAGGGTGTATATGGAGGATATGTGACCGTGCGTGTGAAGGAAGGTATCGCTGCTATATCCTCGCTTCTGTAGTGTACTTATGGTCTTCCGTTTTCCAAGACCCCCGATGAGGAAAATAAAATATATATATTATACGATAAAGATATGAAAGCGTTCTCTTTTCATATTTTAACCGCGGTGTGGTGTATTCTAGGTTCCACGGTCGTGTCTGTACGCTTGTAACGTTACCGGACTCCAAGTTCTCGGTGGTCGGACTCGTCGTAGCAAGAAGGACTAGGGCCCTGGCACTTGAAGGGAAAACGAACAGAGCAGAAGTTTGTACCAAGCATCAAGTCCCTCCTCCTGGCAAGGCAGGGCAGGGTCATATCTGACACCTGGGAACATCCATGAACACAAACCTGGGAGCATTCAGACCCCTTCCCCTTTTACACATTTTGTTACAGTACAGCCTTATTCTTAAACGGATTAAATAAAACGTTTTCCTCATCAATCTACTCACAATACACCATAATAACAAAGCGAAAACAGTATTTTAGATTTATTTGCAAATGTACAAAAAAAAAACCTGAAATACCTTATTTACATCAGTATTCAGACCCTTTATGTGGCATTTAAAAACACATTTAAAACACCTTATTTACATAAGTATTCAGACCCTTCGCTATGAGACTCCAAATTGATCTCAGGTCATCCTGTTTCCATTGATCATCCTTGAGATGTTTCTACAACTTGATTGGAGTCTACCTGTGGTAAATTCAATTGATTGGACATGATTTGGAAAGGCACACACCTATTTATATAAGGTTCATGTAAGAGCAAAAATCAAGCCATGAGGTCAAAGGAATTGTCTGTAGAGTTGAAAACATGCTCCAGACCGCTCAGGACCTCAGACTAGGACTAAGGTTAACCTTCTAACAGGACAATGACCCTGAGCACACAGCCAAGACAATGCAGGGGTGGCTTCGGGACAAGTCTCTGATGTCCCTGAGTGGCCCAGCCAGAGCCGGGACTCTGGAGAGACCTGCAAACAGCTGTGCAGCGACGCTCCCCATCCTACCTGACAGAGCTTGAGAGGATCTGCAGAGAAGAATGGGAGAAACTCCCCATCCTACCTGACAGAGCTTGAGAGGATCTGCAGAGAAGAATGGGAGAAACTCCCCAAATACAGGTGTGCCAAGCTTGTAGCGTCATACCCAAGAAGACTCAAGGCTGTAATCGTTGCCAAAGGTGCTTCAACAAAGTACTGAGTAAAGGGTCTGAATACTTATGGAAATGTCATTTTTCTGTTTTTAATTGTGATAAATTTGCAAACATTTCCAAAAACCTGTTTTTGCTTTGTCATTATGAGGTATTGTGTGTAGATTGATGAGGGACGGCAGGGTAGCCTAGTGGTTGGAGCGTTGGACTAGTAACTGGAAGGTTGCAACAAAAAAAAGGGGAGACCAATTATTTAATAAATTTTATATTGAGGTTGTAAACTAACAATTTGTAAAGTCAAGGGTTCTGAAAACTTTTGAAAAGGGAATTGCTTTTCAAAAACTATTCAAGACAGAGTGGTGGGGGGTGGGGGGTAGGACAGGGTTGGACAGAGAGAGAGAGGGAGGGAGTCATGGAGGTCCCTGATAAAACAACCACCTGTCATGGAGGTCTCTGATAAAACAACCACCTGTCATGGAGGTCTCTCTCTGATAAAACAACCACCTGTCATGGAGGTCTCTCTCTGATAAAACAACCACCTGTCATGGAGGTCTCTCTCTGATAAAACAACCACCTGTCATGGAGGTCTCTCTGATAAAACAACCACCTGTCATGGAGGTCTCTCTGATAAAACAACCACCTGTCATGGAGGTCTCTCTCTGATAAAACAACCACCTGTCATGGAGGTCTCTCTGATAAAACAACCACCTGTCCTGGAGGTCTCTCTGATAAAACAACCACCTGTCATGGAGGTCTCTGATAAAACAACCACCTGTCATGGAGGTCTCTGATAAAACAACCACCTGTCATGGAGGTCTCTGATAAAACAACCACCTGTCATGGAGGTCTCTCTCTGATAAAACAACCACCTGTCATGGAGGTCTCTGATAAAACAACCACCTGTCATGGAGGTCTCTCTGATAAAACAACCACCTGTCATGGAGGTCTCTGATAAAACAACCACCTGTCATGGAGGTCTCTCTGATAAAACAACCACCTGTCATGGAGGTCTCTCTGATAAAACAACCACCTGTCATGGAGGTCTCTGATAAAACAACCACCTGTCATGGAGGTCTCTCTGATAAAACAACCACCTGTCATGGTGGTCTCTCTCTGATAAAACAACCACCTGTCATGGAGGTCTCTGATAAAACAACCACCTGTCATGGAGGTCTCTCTCTGATAAAACAACCACCTGTCATGGAGGTCTCTCTGATAAAACAACCACCTGTCATGGAGGTCTCTGATAAAACAACCACCTGTCATGGAGGTCTCTCTGATAAAACAACCACCTATCATGGAGGTCTCTGATAAAACAGCCACCTGTCATGGAGGTCTCTGATAAAACAACCACCTGTCATGGAGGTCGCTCTCTGATAAAACAACCACCTATCATGGAGGTCTCTCTGATAAAACAACCACCTGTCATGGAGGTCTCTGACAAAACAACCACCTGTCATGGAGGTCTCTCTGATAAAACAACCACCTGTCATGGAGGTCTCTCTGATAAAACAACCACCTGTCATGGAGGTCTCTCTGATAAAACAACCACCTATCATGGAGGTCTCTCTCTGATAAAACAACCACCTGTCATGGAGGTCTCTGATAAAACAACCACCTGTCCTGGAGGTCTCTCTGATAAAAGAACCACCTGTCCTGGAGGTCTCTCTGATAAAACAACCACCTGTCATGGAGGTCTCTGATAAAACAACCACCTGTCATGGAGGTCTCTCTGATAAAACAACCACCTGTCATGGAGGTCTCTGATAAAACGACCACCTGTCATGGAGGTCTCTCTCTGATAAAACAACCACCTGTCATGGAGGTCTCTCTGATAAAACAACCACCTGTCATGGAGGTCTCTGATAAAACAACCACCTGTCATGGAGGTCTCTCTGATAAAACAACCACCTGTCATGGAGGTCTCTCTGATAAAACAACCACCTGTCATGGAGGTCTCTGATAAAACAACCACCTGTCATGGAGGTCTCTCTGATAAAACAACCACCTATCATGGAGGTCTCTCTCTGATAAAACAACCACCTGTCATGGAGGTCTCTGACAAAACAACCACCTGTCATGGAGGTCACTCTGATAAAACAACCACCTGTCATGGAGGTCTCTCTGATAAAACAACCACCTGTCATGGAGGTCTCTCTGATAAAACAACCACCTGTCATGGAGGTCTCTGATAAAACAACCACCTGTCATGGAGGTCTCTCTGATAAAACAACCACCTGTCATGGAGGTCTCTCTGATAAAACAACCACCTGTCATGGAGGTCTCTGATAAAACCACCACCTGTCATGGAGGTCTCTCTCTGATAAAACAACCACCTGTCATGGAGGTCTCTCTGATAAAACAACCACCTGTCATGGAGGTCTCTGATAAAACAACCACCTGTCATGGAGGTCTCTCTGATAAAACAACCACCTGTCATGGAGGTCTCTCTGATAAAACAACCACCTGTCATGGAGGTCTCTGATAAAACAACCACCTGTCATGGAGGTCTCTGATAAAACAACCACCTGTCATGGAGGTCTCTCTGATAAAACAACCACCTGTCATGGAGGTCTCTCTGATAAAACAACCACCTGTCATGGAGGTCTCTCTCTGATAAAACAACCACCTGTCATGGAGGTCTCTGATAAAACAACCACCTGTCATGGAGGTCTCTGATAAAACAACCACCTGTCGTGGAGGTCTCTCTGATAAAACAACCACCTGTCATGGAGGTCTCTGATAAAACAACCACCTGTCATGGAGGTCTCTCTGATAAAACAACCACCTGTCATGGAGGTCTCTGATAAAACCACCACCTGTCATGGAGGTCTCTCTCTGATAAAACAACCACCTGTCATGGAGGTCTCTCTCTGATAAAACAACCACCTGTCATGGAGGTCTCTGATAAAACAACCACCTGTCATGGAGGTCTCTCTGATAAAACAACCACCTGTCATGGAGGTCTCTCTGATAAAACAACCACCTGTCATGGAGGTCTCTGATAAAACAACCACCTGTCATGGAGGTCTCTGATAAAACAACCACCTGTCATGGAGGTCTCTCTGATAAAACAACCACCTGTCATGGAGGTCTCTCTGATAAAAGAACCACCTGTCATGGAGGTCTCTCTGATAAAACAACCACCTGTCATGGAGGTCTCTGATAAAACAACCACCTGTCATGGAGGTCTCTGATAAAACAACCACCTGTCATGGAGGTCTCTCTGATAAAACAACCACCTGTCATGGAGGTCTCTGATAAAACGACCACCTGTCATGGAGGTCTCTCTCTGATAAAACAACCACCTGTCATGGAGGTCTCTCTGATAAAACAACCACCTGTCATGGAGGTCTCTCTGATAAAACAACCACCTATCATGGAGGTCTCTCTCTGATAAAACAACCACCTGTCATGGAGGTCTCTGATAAAACAACCACCTGTCCTGGAGGTCTCTCTGATAAAAGAACCACCTGTCCTGGAGGTCTCTCTGATAAAACAACCACCTGTCATGGAGGTCTCTGATAAAACAACCACCTGTCGTGGACGTCTCTCTGATAAAACAACCACCTGTCATGGAGGTCTCTGATAAAACAACCACCTGTCATGGAGGTCTCTGATAAAACAACCACCTGTCATGGAGGTCTCTCTGATAAAACCACCACCTGTCATGGAGGTCTCTCTGATAAAACAACCACCTGTCATGGAGGTCTCTCTCTGATAAAACAACCACCTGTCATGGAGGTCTCTCTCTGATTTACAGTCACACCTTGTCTCTCTGACAGGAAGTAGTCAGTTTGACAGTCACACCTTGTCTCTCTGACAGGAAGGAGTCAGTTTGACAGTCACACCTTGTCTCTCTGACAGGAAGGAGCCTGGTGGAGTCAGTTTGACAGTCACACCTTGTCTCTCTGACAGGTCTGTGGTTTCACCTCACTAATCGTAACGTAGTATCCATGGTAACGCAGTGTCCGTGGTCTGACCTCACTAATCGTAACGTTGTATCCATGGTAACGTAGTGTCCATGGTCTCACCTCACTAATCGTAATGTAGTATCCATGGTAACGCAGTGTCCGTGGTCTGACCTCACTAATCGTAACGTTGTATCCATGGTAACGTAGTGTCCATGGTCTCACCTCACTAATCGTAATGTAACATCTATGGTAACGTAGTGTCCATGGTCTCAACTCACTAACCGTAACATAGTATCCATGGTAACGTTGTATACGTGGTCTCATTTCACTATTCGTAATGTAGTATCCATGGTAACGTTGTATACGTGGTCTCATTTCACTATTCGTAATGTAGTATCCATGGTAACGTTGTATACATGGTCTCACCTCACTAATCGTAACGTAGTATCCATGGTAACGTAGTATACATGGTGTCACCTCACTAATCGTAACATAGTATCCATGGTAACTTTATGCAGATCACGAGGTGATGAGTCCCAAATGGCACTCTAATCCCTCCATAGGGCCCTGGGCTAAAGTAACACACTATATAGAGAATAAGGAGTCGTTTGGGAGACAGGCGTGAAACTCTGTTTAGATGCAGCTTCCTTCCTCTTTCCCTCCTCTGCATCTGGTTTGAATGTATGAGGTTACATAACAGTGAGTCAGAGGACTGTACGTACAGTGATTCATCTTATCTAGAGAGGATCTCTCGCTCTCTCCTCTTCCTCTCTCGCCTCCCCTCCTCTCCTCTTCCCCTCTTGCCTCCCCTCCTCTCCTCCCTCTCCCCTCCTCTTCTTTCTGATAGACATCAGCAGATAGAGCTGCACTCTACCTACCTAAAATCAACCTCTCTTCTATTCTGTCTATTCTTCTCCTCATGTCTCCTCCCCCTGCCCTCCCCTCTCCTCTTGTCTCCTCCCCTGCCCTCCCCTCCCCTCTCCTCCCCTGCCCTCCCCTCTCATCATGTCTCCTCCCCTGCCCTCCCCTCTCCTCTTATCTCCTCCCCTGCCCTCCCCTCTCCTCTTATCTCCTCCCCTGCCCTCCCCTCTCATCATGTCTCCTCCCCTGCCCTCCCCTCTCCTCTTGTCTCCTCCCCTGCCCTCCCCTCTCCTCATGACTCCTCCCCTGCCCTCCCTCTCCTCATGACTCCTCCCTGCCCTCCCCTCTCCTCTTGTAATCTCCCCTGCCCTCCCCTCTCCTCTTGTCTCCTCCCCCTGCCCTCCCCCTCTCATCTTGTCTCCTCCCCTGCCCTCCCCTCTCCTCATGACTCCTCCCCTGCCCTCCCCTCTCCTCATGACTCCTCCCCTGCCCTCCCCCTCTCCTCATGACTCCTCCCCTGCCCTCCCCTCATGTCTCCTCCCCTGCCCTCCCCTTTTGTCTCCTCCCCTGCCCTCCCCTCTTGTCTCCTCCCCTACCCTCCCCTCTTGTCTCCTCCCCTACCCTCCCCTCTTGTCTCCTCCCCTGCCCTCCCCTCTCATCATGTCTCCTCCCTGTAGGATATTTAAAAGGTGTTTGAGATTTAAAAGGTGTTTGAGATTTAAAAGGTGTAATATTGAATTCAATATCACACACTCCAGTGACACGCTACACACACTCCAGTGACACGCTACACACACTCCAGTGACACGCTACACACACTCCAGTGACACGCTACACACACTCCAGTGACACGCTACACACACTCCAGTGACACGCTACACACACTCCAGTGACACGCTACACACACTCCAGTGACACGCTACACACACTCCAGTGATGACCTGTGACAAAGGGCTTGTTCGAGCAGATCATTTGTGTCAGGGTCAAACTGTTGCATTATGGGGTCAAACACTTTCGGACTTGCACCAACTTTACAAACATCTTGTGATCAAAAGGTCATGAAGTTTGGACTGCAGTCGACTGCAGGTTTCTGCTGTTGCTCTTCACCAGCTTCCTCCAGCAGCCATCACCTGCACTGTGGGAGGATCTACTGTCAACCAATCATCACCTGCACTGTGGGAGGATCTACTGTCAACCAATCATCACCTGCACTGTGGGAGGATCTACTGTCAACCAATCATCACCTGCACTGTGGGAGGATCTATTGTCAACCAATCATCACCTGCACTGTGGGAGGATCTATTGTCAACCAATCATCAGCTGCACTGTGGGAGGATCTATTGTCAACCAATCATCAGCTGCACTGTGGGAGGAGCTATTGTGAACCAATCATTAGGAGGGGTTTTGTTTGACAGGTGAATGTGACCAAAGACGTGACTGAAACAGAAAACAACTTTGCCGTGACTCAAGTATTCAGTCGATACAAATGAATGTAATATCTGAGTCTCTCTCAATGATTGACTGGACACCGTCCACACAGACTGGTACTGTACAGACCACCGCTCAAATCAAATCACATCCACACAGACTGGTACTGTACAGACCACCACTCAAATCAAATCACATCCACACAGACTGGTACTGTACAGACCACCACTCAAATCAAATCACATCCACACAGACTGGTACTGTACAGACCACCACTCAAATCAAATCACATCCACACAGACTGGTACTGTACAGACCACCACTCAAATCAAATCACATCCACACAGACTGGTACTGTACAGACCACCGCTCAAATCAAATCACATCCACACAGACTGGTACTGTACAGACCACCGCTCAAATCAAATCACATCCACACAGACTGGTACTGTACAGACCACCACTCAAATCAAATCACATCCACACAGACTGGTACTGTACAGACCACCACTCAAATCAAATCACATCCACACAGACTGGTACTGTACAGACCACCACTCAAATCAAATCACATCCACACAGACTGGTACTGTACAGACCACCACTCAAATCAAATCACATCCACACAGACTGGTACTGTACAGACCACCTCTCAAATCAAATCCACACAGACTGGTACTGTACAGACCACCACTCAAATCAAATCACATCCACACAGACTGGTACTGTACAGACCACCACTCAAATCAAATCACATCCACACACAGACTGGTACTGTACAGACCACCACTCAAATCAAATCACATCCACACAGACTGGCACTGTACAGACCACCACTCAAATCAAATCACATCCACACACAGACTGGTACTGTACAGACCACCACTCAAATCAAATCAAATCCACACAGACTGGTACTGTACAGACCACCACTCAAATCAAATCACATCCACACAGACTGGTACTGTACAGACCACCACTCAAATCAAATCACATCCACACACAGACTGGTACTGTACAGACCACCACTCAAATCAAATCACATCCACACACAGACTGGTACTGTACAGACCACCACTCAAATCAAATCACATCCACACACAGACTGGTACTGTACAGACCACCACTCAAATCAAATCACATCCACACACAGACTGGTACTGTACAGACCACCACTCAAATCAAATCACATCCACACACAGACTGGTACTGTACAGACCACCACTCAAATCAAATCAAATCCACACAGACTGGTACTGTACAGACCACCACTCAAATCAAATCAAATCCACACAGACTGGTACTGTACAGACCACCACTCAAATCAAATCAAATCCACACAGACTGGTACTGTACAGACCACCACTCAAATCAAATCACATCCACACACAGACTGGTACTGTACAGACCACCACTCAAATCAAATCAAATCCACACAGACTGGTACTGTACAGACCACCGCTCAAATCAAATCAAATCCACACAGACTGGTACTGTACAGACCACCTCTCAAATCAAATCCACACAGACTGGTACTGTACAGACCACCGCTCAAATCAAATCACATCCACACAGACTGGTACTGTACAGACCACCTCTCAAATCAAATCCACACAGACTGGTACTGTATAGACCACCACTCAAATCAAATCAAATCCACACAGACTGGTACTGTACAGAACACCACTCAAATCAAATCAAATCCACACAGACTGGTACTGTACAGACCACCACTCAAATCAAATCAAATCCACACACAGACTGGTACTGTACAGACCACCACTCAAATCAAATCCACACAGACTGGTACTGTACAGACCACCACTCAAATCAAATCAAATCCACACATACAGACTGGTACTGTACAGACCACCACTCAAATCAAATCAAATCCACACATACAGACTGGTACTGTACAGACCACCACTCAAATCAAATCAAATCCACACATACAGACTGGTACTATACAGACCACCACTCAAATCAAATCAAATCCACACATACAGACTGGTACTGTACAGACCACCACTCAAATCAAATCAAATCCACACATACAGACTGGTACTGTACAGACCACCACTCAAATCAAATCAAATCCACACATACAGACTGGTACTGTACAGACCACCACTCAAATCAAATCAAATCCACACATACAGACTGGTACTGTACAGACCACCACTCAAATCAAATCAAATCCACACATACAGACTGGTACTATACAGACCACCACTCAAATCAAATCAAATCCACACATACAGACTGGTACTGTACAGACCACCACTCAAATCAAATCAAATCCACACATACAGACTGGTACTATACAGACCACCACTCAAATCAAATCAAATCCACACAGACTGGTACTGTATAGACCACCACTCAAATCAAATCAAATCCACACACAGACTGGTACTGTACAGACCACCACTCAAATCAAATCAAATCCACACATACAGACTGGTACTGTACAGACCACCACTCAAATCAAATCAAATCCCACATACAGACTGGTACTGTACAGACCACCACTCAAATCAAATCCACACACAGACTGGTACTATACAGACCACCACTCAAATCAAATCAAATCCACACAGACTGGTACTGTATAGACCACCACTCAAATCAAATCAAATCCACACACAGACTGGTACTGTACAGACCACCACTCAAATCAAATCCACACAGACTGGTACTGTATAGACCACCACTCAAATCAAATCAAATCCACACAGACTGGTACTGTACAGACCACCATTCAAAAGTTTGGGGTCACTTAGAAATGTCCTTGTTTTAAAAGAAAAGCACATTTTTATGTCCATTAAAATAACATCAAATTGATTAGAAATACAATATATAAACTAATAACCTGTTATAAATTAATAACCCATTATAAACTAATACCCATTATAAACTAATAACCCATTATAAACTAACACCCATTATAAACTAATAACCCATTATAATTAATAACCCATTATAAACTAATAACCCATTATAAACTAATAACCCATTATAAATTAATAACCCATTATAAACCAATAACCCATTATAAACTAATAACCCATTATGAATTAATATTATAGACTAATAACCCATTATAAACTAACACCCATTATAAACTAATAAACCATTATAAACTAATAACCCATTATAAATTAATAACCCATTATAAACTAATAACCCATTATAAACTAATAACCCATCATAAACTAATAACCCATTATAAATGAATAACCCATTATAAATGAATAACCCATTATAAACTAATAACCCATTATAAACTAATAAACATTATAAACTAACACCCACTATAAACCAATAACCCATTATAAATTAATAACCCATTATAAACTAATAACCCATTATAAACTAACACCCATTATAAACTAATAACCCATTATAAACTAATAACCCATTATAAATTAATAGAAATGTCCTTGTTTTGAAAGAAAAGCACATTTTTATGTCCATTAAAATAACATCAAATTGATTAGAAATACAATATATAAACTAATAACCTGTTATAAATTAATAACCCATTATAAACTAATACCCATTATAAACTAATAACCCATTATAAACTAACACCCATTATAAACTAATAACCCATTATATATTAATAACCCATTGTAAACTAATAACCCATTATAAATTAATAACCCATTATAAACTAATAACCCATTATAAACTAATAACCCATTATAAATTAATAACCCATTATAAACTAATAACCCATTATAAACTAATAACACATTATAAACTAATCACCCATTATAAACTAATAACCCATTATAAACTAATAACCCATTATAAACTAACACCCATTATAAACTAATCACCCATTATAAACTAACACCCATTATAAACTAATAACCCATTATAAACTAATAACTCATTATTTGTATTTATTTTACTTATTTTTATTTCACCTTTATTTAATCCAGGGAGGCAAGTTGAGAACAAGTTCTCATTTACAATTGCGACCTGGCCAAGATAAAGCAAAGCAGTTTGACAGATACAACGACACAGAGTTACACATGAAGTAAAACAAACATACAGTCAATAATACAGTATAAACAAGTCTATATACAATGTGAGCAAATGAGGTGAGAAGGGAGGTAAAGGCAAAAAAGGCCGTGGTGGCAAAGTAAATACAATATAGCAAGTAAAACACTGGAATGGTAGTTTTGCAATGGAAGAATGTGCAAAGTAGAAATAAAAATAATGGGGTGCAAAGGAGCAAAATAAATAAATAAATTAAAATTAAATACAGTAGGGAAAGAGGTAGTTGTTTGGGCTAAATTATAGGTGGGCTATGTCCCGTTGCAGTAATCTGTGAGCTGCTCTGACAGTTGGTGCTTAAAGCTAGTGAGGGAGATAAGTGTTTCCAGTTTCAGAGATTTTTGTAGTTCGTTCCAGTCATTGGCAGCAGAGAACTGGAAGGAGAGGCGGCCAAAGAAAGAATTGGTTTTGGGGGTGACTAGAGAGATATACCTGCTGGAGCGTGTGCTACAGGTGGGAGATGCTATGGTGACCAGCGAGCTGAGATAAGGGGGACTTTACCTAGCAGGGTCTTGTAGATGACATGGAGCCAGTGGGTTTGGCGACGAGTATGAAGCGAGGGCCAGCCAACGAGAGCGTACAGGTCGCAATGGTGGGTAGTACATGGGGCTTTGGTGACAAAACGGATTGCACTGTGATAGACTGCATCCAATTTGTTGAGTAGGGTATTGGAGGCTATTTTGTAAATGACATCGCCAAAGTCGAGGATTGGTAGGATGGTCAGTTTTACAAGGGTATGTTTGGCAGCATGAGTGAAGGATGCTTTGTTGCGAAATAGGAAGCCAATTCTAGATTTAACTTTGGATTGGAGATGTTTGATATGGGTCTGGAAGGAGAGTTTACAGTCTAACCAGACACCTAAGTATTTGTAGTTGTCCACGTATTCTAAGTCAGAGCCGTCCAGAGTAGTGATGTTGGACAGGCGGGTAGGTGCAGGTAGTGATCGGTTGAAGAGCATGCATTTAGTTTTACTTGTATTTAAGAGCAATTGGAGGCCACGGAAGGAGAGTTGTATGGCATTGAAGCTTGCCTGGAGGGTTGTTAACACAGTGTCCAAAGAAGGGCCGGAAGTATACAGAATGGTGTCGTCTGCGTAGAGGTGGATCAGAGACTCACCAGCAGCAAGAGCGACCTCATTGATGTATACAGAGAAGAGAGTCGGTCCAAGAATTGAACCCTGTGGCACCCCCATAGAGACTGCCAGAGGTCCGGACAGCAGACCCTCCGATTTGACACACTGAACTCTATCAGAGAAGTAGTTGGTGAACCAGGCGAGGCAATCATTTGAGAAACCAAGGCATTATTAATGCTGTAAATGACTATTGTAGCTGGAAACGGATGATTTATGTAATATCTCCATAGGCGTACAGAGGCTCATTATCAGCAACCATCACTCCTGTGTTCCAATGACACGTTGTGTTAGCTAATCCAAGATGATCAGTTTAAAAGGATAATTGATCATTAGAAAACCCTTTTGCAATTATGTTAGCAAAGCGGAAAACTGTCTTTCTGGTTAAAGAAGCAATAAAACTGGCCTTCTTTAGACTAGTTGAGTATCTGGAGAATCAGCATTTGTGGGTTTGATTACAGGCTCAAAATGGCCAGAAACAAAGACTTTCTTCTGAAAGTCTTCAGTCTATTCTTGTTCTAAGAAATGATGGCTATTCCATGCGAGAAATTGCCAAAAAACTAAATATCTCGTACAATGCTGTGTACTACTACCTTCACAGAACAGCGCAGGCTGGCACTAACCAGAATAGAAAGAGGAGTGGGAGGCCCTGGTGCACAGCTGAGCAAGAGTACATTAGAGTGTCTAGTTTGAGAATCAGACGCCTTACAATTCCTCAACTGTCAGCTTCCTTAAATAGTACCCGCAAAACACCAGTCTCAACATCAACAGTGAAGAGGCAACTCCGGGATGACTGCCTTCTAGGCAGAGTTGCAAAGAAAAGGCCATATCTCAGACTGGCAAATGCAAATAAAAGATTAAGATGGGCAAAAGAACACAGACACTGGACAGAGGAAGATTGAAAAAAGTGATGAAACCAATAAAAAGAAAAGATGAAGATAGGCAGAGGTAGTAGGTAGAGTAGTGTTTTATTATGGACAGACTTCTCCCCATTTTAGCTACTGTTGTATCAATATGTTTTGACCATGACAGTTAACAATCCAGGTTTACTCCATGTGGTTCACTCTCCTCAACTTATTTATTTCAATATTTAGTTGAGGTTTAGTTTATAATTATGATCTGTGAATGATTTCGTTTTTTAAATATTTAGGATGAACTTATTCCTTGCCACCCATTCTGAAACTAACTGCAGTTCTTTGTTGAGTGTTGCAGTCATTTCAGTCGCTGACGTGTATAGTGTTGAGTCATCAGCATACATAGACACACGAGCTTTACACAAAGCCAGTGGCATATCGTTAGTAAAGATTGAAAAAGTAAGGGGCCTACACATCTGCCCTGGGAATTCCTGATTCTACCTGGTTTCTCTGTAGCCGATGTGGACAAGACCTTTAAATAGGTCAGCATTCACAAGGCCGTGGGGGCCAGACGGATTACCAGGACGTGTACTCAGAGCATGCGGAGACCAACTGGCAAGTGTCCTCACTGACATTTTCAACCTCTCCCTGACTGAGTCTGTAATACCAACATGTTTCAAGCAGACCACCACAGTCCCTGTGCCCAAGAAAGCGAAGGTAATCTGGCTAAATGATTACCGCCCCGTAGCACTCACGTCTGTAGCCATGAATTGCATACCACCCCAACAATAATTCACATACCACCCCAACAGATCCACAGATGACACAATCTCAATCGCACTCCATACTGCCCTTTCCAACCTGGACTAAAGGAACACCTATGTGAGAATGCTGTTCATTGACTACAGCTCAGCGTTCAACACCATAATGCCCATAAAGCTCATCACTAAGCTAAGGACCCTGGAACTAAACACCTCCCTCTGCAACTGGATCCTGGACTTCCTGACGGTCCGCCCCCAGGTGGAAAGGGTAGGCAACAAAACATCTGCCACGCTGATCCTCGACACGGGGGCCCCTCAGGGGTGCGTGCTCAGACCCCTCCTGTACTCCCAGTTCACCCACGACTGCGTGGCCAAGCACGACTTCAACACCATCATTAAGTTTTCTGATGACACAACGGTGGTAGGCCTGATCACCGACAACAATGAGACAGCCAATAAGGGAGGAGGTCAGAGACCTAGCTGTGTGGTGCCAGGACAACAACCTCTCCCTCAACGTGAGCAAGACAAAGGAGATGATCGTGGACTACAGGAAAAGGATGGCTGAACACGACCCCATTCACATTGACGGGGCTGTAGTGTAGCGGGTCGAGAGTTGTAAGTTCTTTGGTGTTCACATCATCAACAAACTATCATGGTCCAAACACACAGGAGATTTACGTTTTATTGTGTTCATGTTTATTTATTTTTTTCAGTTTATTTAGTAAATATTTTCTGAACACTGCATTGTTGGTTAAGGGCTTGTAAGTAATAATTTCACTGTTGTATTCGGGGCATATGTGACTGATAAAATTAGATTTGGTTTGGTTTGATTATGTTGGAGAGGCTTCCATTAAAGAACACCCTCTGTGTTCTGTTAGACAGGTAACTCTTTATCCACATTACAGCAGGGGGTGTAAAGCCATAACACCGTCTGTGTTCTGTTAGACAGGTAACTCTTTCTCCACATTACAGCAGGGGGTGTAAAGCCATAACACCCTCTGTGTTCTGTTAGACAGGTAACTCTTTCTCCACATTACAGCAGGGGGTGTAAAGCCATAACACCCTCTGTGTTCTGTTAGACAGGTAACTCTTTATCCACATTACAGCAGGGGTGTAAAGCCATAACACCCTCTGTGTTCTGTTAGACAGGTAACTCTTTATCCACATTACAGCAGGGGTGTAAAGCCATAACACCCTCTGTGTTCTGTTAGACAGGTAACTCTTTATCCACATTATAGCAGGGGTGTAAAGCCATAACACCCTCTGTGTTCTGTTAGACAGGTAACTCTTTATCCACATTACAGCAGGGGTGTAAAGCCATAACACCCTCTGTGTTCTGTTAGACAGGTAACTCTTTCTCCACATTACAGCAGGGGTGTAAAGCCATAACACCCTCTGTGTTCTGTTAGACAGGTAACTCTTTATCCACATTACAGCAGGGGGTGTAAAGCCATAACACCCTCTGTGTTCTGTTAGACAGGTAACTCTTTATCCACATTACAGCAGGGGGTGTAAAGCCATAACACCCTCTGTGTTCTGTTAGACAGGTAACTCTTTATCCACATTACAGCAGGGGGTGTAAAGCCATAACACCCTCTGTGTTCTGTTAGACAGGTAACTCTTTATCCACATTACAGCAGGGGGTGTAAAGCCATAACACCCTCTGTGTTCTGTTAGACAGGTAACTCTTTATCCACATTATAGCAGGGGGTGTAAAGCCATAACACCCTCTGTGTTCTGTTAGACAGGTAACTCTTTATCCACATTACAGCAGGGGGTGTAAAGCCGTGACACAGACGTTTCTCCAGCAGCAGACTATGATCCATAGGTCAAGAGCAGCAATGAAGTCTAACAAAACAGCCCCCACAAAATGTTGTCATAAATGTCTCTCAGCCAATCAGTCATTTGTGTAAGAGCTGTGCTTGTTGAATGCCTTCCCTATCAGCATGCTGTAAGTCTGTTGTCAATTTGGTGTAAAATAGCATTGTATCTGGTCAAACACCATTTTTTACAGAAGTTTACTAAGGGTCGGTAACAGGCTGATTGGTTGGCTATTTGAGCCAGTAAATGCTTTACTATTCTTAGGGGGCGGAATGATTTAGCTTCCCTCCAGGCCTGAGACACTTTCTAGTAAGCTTAGATTGAAGATGTGACAAATAGGAGCGGCAATATCGTCTGCTATTATCCTCAGTAATTTTCCATCCAAGTTGTCAGACCTCGGTGGCTTGTCATTGTTGATAGACAAAAATAATTTGATGACGTGGCCGGTCTTCATTTGATCGACTGTATCTTTGTCAAATAAACACCAAATGGGATCAAACAAAGCTAGCTAGATAGCCAATGAGCTGGGCTTTACGGGAGTATCAGGAAACCCTGTATCTGTCGTAAAATGTAGCTACTAACCTTGTGCGACAGCATGCCTTTTCCTTTCGGACAAAAATCATAAGAATATTCAGAGTTATGAAGTTATGAAAACTGGTTGTTTTGGAAATGTTGAACTTATAATGTCTACTAATACTGGAAAAGCTGAATCAAAGTCCAAGTACACAGATTTGACGATATTCTTGCAGAAAAATATTACATGAATGCGAATGTCTCCGTCACGATTTGCCCAAATGTACCTGGGTGACTTCACACTAAATGTCATGTAGTTCACTCATACTTCAAGTTATCCGTCTGAAACATTGCACATACACTGCTGCCATCTTGTGGACACCATCTGAACTACGACCAGAGTGATGGCTAGATGTGGGACCAGAGTGATGGCTAGATGTGGGACCAGAGTGATGGCTAGATGTGGGTCCAGAGTGATGGCTAGATGTGGGTCCAGAGTGATGGCTAGATGTGGGACCAGAGTGATGGCTAGAACTACAACCAGAGTGATGGCTAGATGTGGGACCAGAGTGATGGCTAGAACTACAACCAGAGTGATGGCTAGATGTGGGACCAGAGTGATGGCTAGAACTACAACCAGAGTGATGGCTAGATGTGGGACCAGAGTGATGGCTAGATGTGGGTCCAGAGTGATGGCTAGATGTGGGACCAGAGTGATGGCTAGAACTATGACCAGAGTGATGGCTAGAACTACAACCAGAGTGGTGGCTAGATGTGGGACCAGAGTGATGGCTAGATGTTGTACCAGAGTGATTGCTAGAACTACCTCCAGAGTGATGGCTGGAACTACAACCAGAGTGATGGCTAGAATTACAACCAGAGTGATGGCTGGAACTACAACCAGAGTGATGGATAGAACTACAACCAGAGTGATGGCTAGAACTACACCCAGAGTGATGCTAGAACTACAACCAGAGTGATGGCTAGATGTGGGACCAGAGTGATGGCTAGAACTACAGCCAGAGTGATGGCTAGATGTGGGACCAGAGTGATGGCTAGATGTGGGACCAGAGTGATGGCTAGATGTGGGACAAGAGTGATGGCTAGATGTGGGACCAGAGTGATGGCTAGATGTGGGACCAGAGTGATGGCTAGATGTGGGACCAGAGTGATGGCTGGAACTGGGACCTTTCTGTTGCATATCAAAGATGGTGGTAGAAAAAGACCAGAGTGATGGCTAGAACTACAGCCAGAGTGATGGCTAGATGTGGGACCAGAGTGATGGCTAGATGTGGGACCTGATGGCTAGATGTGGGACCAGAGCTGATGGCTGGCTAGATGTGGGACCAGAGTGATGGCTAGATGTAGATGTGGGACCAGAGTGATGGCTAGATGTGGGACAAGAGTGATGGCTAGATGTGGGACAAGAGTGATGGCTAGATGTGGGACAAGAGTTGGCTAGATGTGGGATAAGAGTGACTAGATGTGGGACCAGAGTGATGGCTAGATGTGGGACCAGAGTGATGGCTAGATGTGGGACCAGAGTGATGGCTAGATGTGGGACCAGAGTGATGGCTAGATGTGGGACCAGAGTGATGGCTAGATGTGGGACCAGAGTGATGGCTAGATGTGGGACCAGAGTGATGGCTAGATGTGGGACAAGAGTGATGGCTAGATGTGGGATAAGAGTGATGGCTAGATGTGGGACAAGAGTGATGGCTAGATGTGGGACAAGAGTGATGGCTAGATGTGGGACAAGAGTGATGGCTAGATGTGGGACAGATGGCTAGAGTGATGGCTAGATGTGGGACCAGAGTGATGGCTAGATGTGGGACCAGAGTGATGGCTGGAACTGGGACCTTTCTGTTGCATTTCAAAGATGGTGGTAGAAAAAGACCAGAGTGATGGCTAGAACTATGTGGGACCAGAGTGATGGCTAGATGTGGGACCAGAGTGATGGCTAGATGTGGGACCAGAGTGATGGCTAGATGTGGGACCAGAGTGATGGCTAGATGTGGGACCAGAGTGATGGCTAGATGTGGGACCAGAGTGATGGCTAGATGTGGGACAAGAGTGATGGCTAGATGTGGGACAAGAGTGATGGCTAGATGTGGGACAAGAGTGGTGGCTAGATGTGGGATAAGAGTGATGGCTAGATGTGGGACCAGAGTGATGGCTAGATGTGGGACCAGAGTGATGGCTAGATGTGGGACCAGAGTGATGGCTAGATGTGGGACCAGAGTGATGGCTAGATGTGGGACCAGAGTGATGGCTAGATGTGGGACCAGAGTGATGGCTAGATGTGGGACCAGAGTGATGGCTAGATGTGGGACAAGAGTGATGGCTAGATGTGGGATAAGAGTGATGGCTAGATGTGGGACAAGAGTGATGGCTAGATGTGGGACCAGAGTGATGGCTAGATGTGGGACCAGAGTGATGGCTAGATGTGGGACCAGAAGATGGTGAACTGGCTAGCTATATGTGGGACCAGAGTGATGGCTAGATGTGGGACCAGAGTGATGGCTAGATGTGGGACCAGAGTGATGGCTAGATGTGGGACCAGAGTGATGGCTAGATGTGGGACCAGAGTGATGGCTAGATGTGGGACCAGAGTGATGGCTAGATGTGGGACCAGAGTGATGGCTAGATGTGGGACCAGAGTGATGGCTAGATGTGGGACCAGAGTGATAGCTAGATGTGGGACCAGAGTGATGGCTAGATGTGGGATAAGAGTGATGGCTAGATGTGGGACCAGAGTGATAGCTAGATGTGGGACCTATATTATACCCAGCCTGAGTGATGGCTAGATGTGGGACCAGAGTGATGGCTAGATGTGGGACCAGAGTGATGGCTAGATGTGGGACCAGAGTGATGGCTAGATGTGGGACCAGAGTGATAGCTAGATGTGGGACCAGAGTGATGGCTAGATGTGGGACCAGAGTGATGGCTAGATGTGGGACAAGAGTGATGGCTAGATGTGGGACAAGAGTGATGGCTAGATGTGGGACCAGAGTGATGGCTAGATGTGGGACCAGAGTGATGGCTGGAACTGGGACCTTTCTGTTGCATTTCAAAGATGGTGGTAGAAAAAGACCGTTTTTTTTCTTTGTATTTTCTTCTACCAGATCTAATGTGTTATATTCTCCTACATTCATTTCACATTTCCACAAACTTCAAAGTGTTTCCTTTCAAATGGTACCAAGAATGTGCATATCCTTGCTTCAGGGCCTGAGCTACAGGCAGTTGGATTTGGGTCATTTCAGGCGAACATTGAAAAAAATGGGGCTGTCCCTATTACAAAGTACTTGGCAATATCAGTGGGTTTTGTGATGAATGAGCCATCTGATTCACTGAATGATGGAGCTGAGTTTGCCTTTCTTTCCCAAACTTTAATTCAAGGTGCTCCAAAGCTTTTTAACTATCATTCTTTGTGTCATGTTTCTTTGTTTCATTGTGCAGTTTCTTCTTATTTTTACACAGTTTAGTCACATGATTTCTCAGTTTGCAGTATGTTTGCCAAATCGGTTGTGCAGCCAGACTTACTTGCCATTCCTTTTGCCTCTTCCCTCTCAACCATACAATTCTTCAATTCCTCATCAAGCCACAGGGATTTAACAGTTTTTACAGTCATTTCCTTAATGGGTGCTTATTAGTAACTGGGATAAGCAATTTCATAAATGTGCAGTGTCTGTTTATCCTCATTACACACCATGGACCAACAAATGTTCTTTACATCAATAACTACACAACTTATTGTATGACCTCTTATACACTATATTAGGCCCAGCCTGACCTCTTATACACTATATTAGACCCAGCCTGACCTCTTATACACTATATTAGGCCCAGCCTGACCTCTTATACACTATATTAGACCCAGCCTGACCTCTTATACACTATATTAGGACCAGCCTTTGGAACTGTGGTTTTCCTAGACATGGCTACTATATTATGATCACTACATCCAATGGATCTGGATACTGCTTTAGAGCAGATTTCTGCAGCATTAGTAAAGATGTGATCAATACATATTGATGATGTCATTCCTGTGCTGTTTGTAACTACCCTGGTAGGTTGACTGATAACCTGAACCAGGTTGCAGGCACTGGTTACAGTTTGAAGCTTTCTCTTGAGTGCTCCTAGTGAACACTTCGTGAGGTTGGATTTGTTTTCCAAAAGCGCTAACAAAAGTACCTATTTGGACATGAATGATGGACCTTATCGAACAAAACAAACATTTATTGTGGAACTGGGATTCCTGGGAGTGCATTCTGATGAAGATCATCAAATGTAAGTGAATATTTATAATTTTATTTCTGACTGGATATTTCTTTGGCTGGTTTGTTCTCTGAGAGCCGTACTCAGATTATTGCATGGTTTGCTTTTTCCGTAAAGCTTTTTTGAAATCTGACACAGCGGTTGCATTAAGGAGAAGAGTATCTAAAGTTCCATGCATAACACTTGTATTTTCACCAAAATGTATTATGAGAATTTTTGTAAATTGATGTGGCTCTCTGCAAAATCATTGGATGTTTACCTGCAGCTGCCTCCATCCCCCCACCCCCTATCCTCTCTCCTAGTGTTGGGACAAGCAGAGGACTGGAGAGAGCATACCTCCACCCCCCTATCCTCTCTCCTAGTGTTGGGACAAGCAGAGGACTGGACAGAGCATACCTCCTAGTGTTGGGACAAGCAGAGGACCAGAGCCCTCCCCCCTCTATCCTCTCTCCTAGTGTTGGGACAAGCAGAGGACTGGAGAGAGCATACCTCCACCCCCCCTCTATCCTCTCTCCTAGTGTTGGGACAAGCAGAGGACTAGACAGAGCATACCTCCACAGAGTGTTGGGACCCCTCTATCCTCTCTCCTAGTGTTGGGACAAGCAGAGGACTGGAGAGAGCATACCTCTAGTGTTGGGACAGCAGAGGACTGGAGAGAGGTGGGACCCCCCCTATCCTCTCTCCTAGTGTTGGGACAAGCAGAGGACTGGAGAGAGCATACCTCCACCCCCCCCTCTATCCTCTCTCCTAGTGTTGGGACAAGCAGAGGACTGGACAGAGCATACCCCCTATCCTCTCTCCTAGTGTTGGGACCAGAGGACTCTATCCTCTATCCTCTCTCCTAGTGTTGGGACAAGCAGAGGACTGGAGAGAGCATACCTCCACCCCCTCTATCCTCTCTCCTAGTGTTGGGACAAGCAGAGGACTGGAGAGAGCATACCTCCACCCCCCCTCCCATCTATCCTCTCTCCTAGTGTTGGGACAAGCAGAGGACTGGGGAGAGCATACCTCCACCCCTCTATCCTCTCTCCTAGTGTTGGGACAAGCAGAGGACTGGACAGAGCATACCTCCACCCCCCCTCTATCCTCTCTCCTAGTGTTGGGACAAGCAGAGGACTGGAGAGAGCATACCTCCACCCCCCCCCTCTATCCTCTCTCCTAGTGTTGGGACAAGCAGAGGACTGGAGAGAGGACTACCTCTGCATACCTGCAGCTGCCTCCATCCCTCCCTCTAAAGATATCCATCATCATCCCAGTATGAGTAGTGCTGAGCCAGAGAGGTGGGACTAGGGCTCAGTACCACTTTATAGAGTACAGGGTGAGTAGTGCTGAGCCAGAGAGGTGGGACTAGGGCTCAGTACCACTTTATAGAGTACAGGGTGAGTAGTGCTGAGCCAGAGAGGTGGGACTAGGGCTCAGTACCACTTTATAGAGTACAGGGTGAGTAGTGCTGAGTCAGAGAGTTGGGACTAGGGCTCAGTACCACTTTATAGAGTACAGGGTGAGTAGTGCTGAGTCAGAGAGTTGGGACTAGGGCTCAGTACCACTTTATAGAGTACAGGGTGAGTAGTGCTGAGTCAGAGAGGTGGGACTAGGGCTCAGTACCACTTTATAGAGTACAGGGTGAGTATTGCTGAGTCAGAGAGGTGGGACTAGGGCTCAGTACCACTTTATAGAGTACAGGGTGAGTATTGCTGAGTCAGAGAGGTGGGACTAGGGCTCAGTACCACTTTATAGAGTACAGGGTGAGTATTGCTGAGTCAGAGAGGTGGGACTAGGGCTCAGTACCACTTTATAGAGTACAGGGTGAGTATTGCTGAGTCAGAGAGTTGGGACTAGGGCTCAGTACCACTTTATAGAGTACAGGTTGCCATTTGGGACTCAGCCAGGTAGAGATGAGGTCACGCTGCCGGAGGGAGAAATTGACTACAGAGTCACCCCTCCCAGTAGGAAGCTGACAGGCTAAAGAATGAACTCCTGATTATGGGAGTGCTGAGGTGACTAAAATGCATATGTATATACTGTACTCGATATCATCTACTGTATCTTGCCTATGCTGCTCTGTACCATCACTCATTCATATATCCTTATGTACATATTCTGTATCCCCTTACACTGTGTATAAGACAGTAGTTTTGGAATTGTTAGTTAGATTAATTGTTGGTTATTACTGCATTGTCGGAACTAGAAGCACAAGCATTTCGCTACACTCGCATTAACATCTGCTAACCATGTGTATGTGACAAATAAAATTTGATTTGATTTGATTTGATTTTGATTACCTCCAACCATTACCACCAACCATTACCACTAACCATTACCTCCAACCATTACCTCCAACCATTACCACCAACCATTACCTCTAACCATTACCACCAACCACTACCACCAACCATTACCTCCAACCATTACCACTAACCATTACCTCTAACCATTACCTCCAACCATTACCTCCAACCATTAGCACTAACCATTAGCACTAACCATTACCTCTAACCACTACCTAACCAACCATTACCTACCCAACCATTACCTCCAACCATTACCTCCAACCATTACCTCCAACCACTACCTCCAACCACTACCTCCAACCACTACCTCCAACCACTACCACCACCTACCCAACCACTACCTCCAACCATTACCTCCAACCATTACCTCCAACCATTACCTCCAACCATTACCTCCAAACATTACCTCTAACCATTGCCTTAACCATTGTCAAACGCTCCCTAAAACACTTCAGCAAGCAGGCCTTTCTAATCGACCTGGCCCGGGTATCCTGGAAGGGAATTGACCTCATCCCATCAGTAGAGGATGCCTGGTCATTCTTTAAAAGTGCCTTCCTCACAATCATAGAATAGCATGCCCCTTTCAAAAAATGTAGAACCAGGAACAGATAGAGCCCATGGTTCTCTCCAGACCTGACAGCCCTTGACCAGCATGAAAACATCCTGTGGCGTTCTGCATTAGTATCGAATAGCCCCCGAGATATGCAACTTTTCAGGGAAGTTAGGAACCAATGTACACAGGCAGTTAGGAAAGCAAAGGCTAGCTTTTTCAAGCAGATTTTTGTATCCTGTAGCACAAACTCAAAAAAGTTCTGGGACACTGTAAAGACCATGGAGAATAAGAGCACCTCCTTCTGGGACACTGTAAAGACCATGGAGAATAAGAGCACCTCCTCCCAGCTGCCCACTGCTCTGAGGCTAGGAAACACTGTCACCACAGATAAATATACGATAATTGAGCATTTCAATAAGCATTTTTCTACGGCTGGCCATGCGTTCCACCTCGCTACCCCTACAACGGTCAACAGCCCTGCACTCCCCGCAACTCCTTCACCCAAATCCAGACAGCTGATGTTCTGAAAGAGCTGCAAAATCTGGACCCCTACAAATCAACCGGGCTAGACAATCTGGACCCTCTCTTTCTAAAATTATCTGTCGAAATAGTTGCAACCCCTATCACTAGCCTATTCAACCTCTCTTTCATATCATCTGAGATTCCCAAAGATTGGAAAGCAGCTGCGGTCATCCCCCTCTTCAAAGGGGGGGACACTCTTGACCCAAGCTGATACAGACCTATATCTATCCTACCATGCCTTTCTAAGGTCTTCGACAGCCAAGTCAACAAACAGATCACCGACCATTTCAAATCCCACCGTACCTTCTCCGTTATGCAATCTGGTTTCAGAGCTGGTCATGGGTGCACCTCAGCCACGCTCAAGGTCCTAAATGACATCATAACTGCCATCGATAAGAGACATTACTGTTCAGCCGTATTCATCAACCTGGAATAAACAGAGTCACTTAAAGCTACTTAAAACGATCCGCTGTGTTTCCTGTCCTTAGCATCGTTCTTAAAAACACTTTGTTTCTGAGATGCAATAATCACTTCCCATATCCTGGTTATGACTTAATAACCGGTGTGATTCAGTTAGAGGCCTGTCTCTTTCTGATGACAACACAATAATCACTTTCCATATCCTGGTTATGACTTAAGAACCGGTGTGATTCAGTTAGAGGCCTGTCTCTTTCTGATGACAACACAATAATCACTTTCCATATCAAGGGTTATGACTTAATAACCGGTGTGATTCAGTTAGAGGCCTGTCTCTTTCTGATGACAACACAATAATCACTTTCCATATCCTGGTTATGACTTAATAACCGGTGTGATTCAGTTAGAGGCCTGTCTCTTTCTGATGACAACACAATAATCACTTTCCATATCCTGGTTATGACTTAAGAACCGGTGTGATTCAGTTAGAGGCCTGTCTCTTTCTGATGACAACACATAGCCTTATTTATCAGTACAGAATTGATCGAACTATTTAAGTCTCTAAATGAGACAATTAAATATCCATTTCAAACACATTGGGCAATTGTATCCACACAAACTCTCTGGGAAGGTAATAGAGACAAAGAAACCAAAACAAGCACCGGGGGGAAACATTGGTTGTTTTTATGGAGAAATGTTTAACCAGAGAGCTGAGCCTTTGATTTCATCTAGAGTTAGAAGTATGTTACCAAACTGTAGGAACTGCCTGACAATGCTTGTTTGTGCTGCTGACCCTCAGGGAGGGAGGGAGGGAGGGAGGGAGGGGAGGAGGGAGGGGGAGAGAAAGAAAATAGATTATTTATCTGTTTCACTTGCTTTGGCAATGTAAACATATGTTTCCCCATGCCAATAAAGCCATTAGAATTGAATTGAAACAGAGAGAGAGAAACAGAGAGAGAGAGAGAGAGAGAGAAACACAGAGAGAGAGAGAGAAACACAGAGAGAGAGAGGCTTGTCACCAGAGAGAGAGAGATAGAGACACACAGAGAGAGAGAGAGACACAGAGAGAGAGAGAGAGAGAGAGAGAGAGATAGACAGAGAAAGAGAGAGATAGAGACACACAGAGAGAGAGAGAGATAGAGACACACAGAGAGAGAGATAGAGACACACAGAGAGAGAGAGAGAGAGAGAAACAGAAAGAGAGAGATAGAGACGCACAACCTGCAGGATGATTAAGAGTCTGTCTGCAGAAATAGAATAACTCCCAAATCAATCCTCCTCCCAGCCCCAGCTCTGTCCTCCTCCCAGCCCCATCCTCCTCCCAACCCCATCCTCCTCCCAGCCCCATCCTCCTCCCAGCCCCATCCTCCTCTCAGCCCCAGCCCCATCCTCCTCCCAGCCCCATGATCCAAATTAGAGTCTCCCAGCCAAATCCTCCTCCCAGCCCCATCCTCCTCCCAGCCACACCTCGTCCCTCCCAGCCACAGCCTCGTCCTCCCCAGCCCCAGCCCCATCCTCCTCCCAGCCCCATCCTCCTCCCCCAACCCCATCCTCCTCCCAGCCCCAGCCCCATCCTCCCCAGCCCCAGCCCCATCCCTCCCAGCCCCATCCTCCTCCCAACTCCATCCTCCTCCCAGCCCCATCCTCCTCCCAGCCCCAGCCCAGTAGTTTTTTTTCCTCCCAGCCCCAGCCCCGGACTCCTCCCAGCCCCGGACATTTCCTCCTCCCAGCCCCATCCTCCTCCCAGCCCCGTCCTCCTCACAGCCCCATCCTCTTCCCAGCCAGCCTCCTCCCAGCGCCGTCCTCCTCCCAGCCCTGTCCTCCTCCCAGCCCCGTCCTCCTCCCAGCCCCGTCCTCCTCCCAGCCCCGTCCTCCTCCCAGCCCCAGCCCCATCCTCCCCAGCCCCGTCCTCCTCCCAGCCCCATCCTCTTCCCAGCCCCGTCCTCCTCCCAGCCCCATCCTCCTCCCAGCCCCATCCTCCTCCCAGCCCCATCCTCCTCCCAGCCCCATCCTCCTCCCATCCCCAGCCCCGTCCTCCTCCCAGCCCCGTCCTCCTCCCAGCCCCATCCTCCTCCCAGCTCCAGCCCCATCCTCCTCCCAGCCCCATCCTCCACCCAGCCACATTCTCCTCCCAGCCCCATCCTCCTCCCAGCCCTGTCCTCCTCCCAGCCCCATCCTCCTCCCAGCCCCATCCTCCTCCCAGCCCCATCCTCCTCCCATCCTCCTCCCAGCCCTGTCCTCCTCCCAGCCCCATCCTCCTCCCAGCCCCAGCCTCGTCCCTCCCAGCCCCAGCCTCGTCCTCCCCAGCCCCAGCCCCATCCTCCTCCCAGCCCCATCCTCCTCCCCTCCATCCTCCTCCCAGCCCCATCCTCCTCCCAGCCCCAGCCCCGTCCTCCCCCTCCCAGCCCCATCCTCCTCCCAGCCCCATCCTCCTCCCAGCCCCATCCTCCTCCCAGCCCCATCCTCCTCCCAGCCCCAGCCCCGTCCTCCTCCCAGCCCCAGCCCCGGTCCTCCTCCCAGCCCCGGACTCCCCCAGCCCCATCCTCCTCCCAGCCCCGTCCTCCTCCCAGCCCCATCCTCTTCCCAGCCCCAGCCCCAGCGCCGTCCTCCTCCCAGCCCTGTCCTCCTCCCAGCCCCGTCCTCCTCCCAGCCCCGTCCTCCTCCCAGCCCCATCCTCCTCCCAGCCCCAGCCCCATCCTCTTCCCAGCCCCGTCCTCCTCCCAGCCCCATCCTCTTCCCAGCCCGTCCTCCTCCCAGCCCCATCCTCCTCCCAGCCCCATCCTCCTCCCAGCCCCATCCTCCTCCCAGCCCCATCCTCCTCCCTCCCCAGCCCCATCCTCCTCCCAGCCCCATCCTCCTCCCAGCCCCATCCTCCTCCCAGCCCCATCCTCCTCCCAGCCCCATCCTCCTCCCAGCCCCATTCCTCCTCCCAGCCCCGTCCTCCTCCCAGCCCCTGTCCTCCTCCCAGCCCCATCCTCCTCCCAGCCCCATCCTCCTCCCAGCCCCATCCTCCTCCCAGCCCCAGCCCCATCCTCCTCCCAGCCCTGTCCTCCTCCCAGCCCCAGCCCCATCCTCCTCCCAGCCCGTCCTCCTCCCAGCCCCGTCCTCCTCCCCTCCTCCCAGCCCCATCCTCCTCCCAGCCCCATCCTCCTCCCAGCCCCCTCCTCCCCTCCCAGCCCCATCCTCCTCCCAGCCCCATCCTCCTCCCAGCCCCATCCTCCTCCCAGCCCCATCCTCCTCCCAGCCCCTCCCTCCCAGCCCCAGCCCCATCCTCCTCCCAGCCCCATCCTCCTCCCAGCCCCCAGCCCCAGCCCCAGCCCCCCAGCCCCATCCTCCTCCCAGCCCCATCCTCCTCCCAGCCCCAGCCCCATCCTCCTCCCAGCCCCATCCTCCTCCCAGCCCCGTCCTCCTCCCAGCCCCAGCCCCTCCTCCCAGCCCCTTCCTCCTCCCAGCCCCAGCCCCGTCCTCCTCCCAGCCCCGTCCTCCTCCCAGCCCCGTCCTCCTCCCAGCCCCGTCCTCCTCCCAGCCCCAGCCCCGTCCTCCTCCCAGCCCCGTCCTCCTCCCAGCCCCGTCCTCCTCTGTGCCTGCTGGGGACTGCATGATATCCCTCGGCAGTTCTATGTAACACAGGGGTGGGTAATGGGTCAATACGTTAGATAAATAGCATGTAGTGCTATGGAAACCACTGACTGCAGCCAGGCTGTAGGGGCCCACTGAGCCAGTTTGTATTCTCTCCGCTTCTCGCTGGGTAATTTCTCTAGACTGGAGGTCCAGACTCACATCGCCTTCAACCCTCAACAAAAAGGGTCAATGCAGGTAGTCCAGGAAGCCATTTGATTAGCTACACTATATATACAAAAGTATGTGGACACCCCTTCAAATGAGTGGATTTGTCTTTTTCAGCCACACCCGTTGCTGACAGGTGTATTAATCGAGCACACAGCCATGCGATCTCCATAGACAGACATTGACAGTAAAATGGCCTTCCTGAAGAGCTAAGTGACTTTCAACGTGGCTCCGTCATAGGATGCCCCCTTTCCAGGAAGTCAGTTCATCAAAAAATCCGCCCTGCTGGAGATGCCCCAGAGCTGCCCCAGAGCTGCCCTGCTAGAGCTGCCCCAGAGCTGTCCTGCTAGAGCTGCCCCAGTAAGTGCTGTTATTGTGAAGTGGACATGTCTCAGTCGCGAAGTGGTAGGCTATACAAGTTCACAGAAGAAGACCGCCGAGTGCTGAGGACCACGTAAAAAGAGTCTGCCCTCGTTTGCAACAGTCACTACCAAGTTCCAAACTGCCTGTAGAAGCAACATCAGCACAAGAACTGTTCATTCAGGAGCTTCTATAAATAGGTTTCCTTGGCCGAGCAGGCACACACTAGCCTAAGATCACCATATGCAATGCAAACCGTCGGCAGGAGTGGTGTAAAGCTCGCCGCCATTGGACTCTGGAGCAGTGGAAATGTGTTCTCTGGAGTGATGAATCACACTTCACCATCTGGCAATGCGATGGACGAATCTGGGTTTGGCGGATGCCAAGCCTAATCGCCCAACATCAGTGCCCGACCTCACTAATGCTCTTGTGGCTGAATGGAAGCAAGTCCCCGCAGCAATGTTCCAACATCTAGTGGAAAGCCTTCCTAGAAGAGTGGAGGTTTTTATAGCAGCAATGTTCCAACATCTAGTGGAAAGCCTTCCTAGAAGAGTGGAGGCTGTTATAGCAGCAATGTTCCTACATCTAGTGGAAAGCCTTCCTAGAAGAGTGGAGGCTGTTATAGCAGCAATGTTCCAACATCTAGTGGAAAGCCTTCCTAGAAGAGTGGAGGCTGTTATAGCAGCAATGTTCCAACATCTAGTGGAAAGCCTTCCTAGAAGAGTGGAGGCTGTTATAGCAGCAATGTTCCAACATCTAGTGGAAAGCCTTCCTAGCAGCAAAGGGGGGACCAACTCCATATTAATGCCCATGATGATGGAATGAGATGTTGGACGAGCAGGTGTTCTGCATCTTGCCCCGCCGTACCAAGTGTTGATGCAGCCAGTCAAGATGTTCTCAATGGTGCAGCTGTACAACTTATTGAGGATCTCAGGGCCCATGTCAAATTGTTTTCAGCCTCCTGGGGGAGAAGAGGCGTTGTCATGCCCTCTTCACGACTGTGCTGGTGTGTTTGGACCATGACAGAGCCTTAGTGATGTGGACACCGAGGAACTTGACGCTCTCGATTCCACTACAGCCCCATCAATGTGGATTGGAGCGTGCTCGCACCTCCGTTTTCTGTAGTCATCATCACCATCAGCTCATTTGTCTTGCTGACGTTGATGGAGAGGTTGCTGTCCTGGCACTACACTGCCAGGTCTATTACTATAGGCTGCCTAATTGTTGTCAGTGATCAGTCCAACCACCGTCATGACGTCAGCAAACTTGATGATGGTGTTGGAGTCGTGCGCGGCCACGCAGTCTTGGGTAAACAGGGAGGGCAGGAGGGGACTAAGCATGCACCCCTGAGGGGCCCCGTTTTGAGGGTCAGCGTGGCAGATCTGTTGTTGCCTACCCTCACCACCTGAGGTCTCTCAGGAAGTCCAGGATCCAGTTGCAAAGGGAGGTGTTCAGTCCCAGGCTCCTTAGCTTAGTGATGAGCTTGGAGGGGACTATGGTGTTGAATGCTGAGCTGTAGTCAATGAAAGTCATTCTAACAAAGTTATTATTGTTGTCCAGGTGGGTGAGGGCACTCTGGAATGCAATAGACATCGCATGATCTGTTGGGGCGGTATGCGAATTTGAGTGGGTCCAGGGTGATGTGAGCCATGACCAGTCTTTCAAAGCATTTCATGGCTATAGATGTGAGTGATACGGGGCAATAGTCATTTAGGCAGGTTACCTTGGCGTTCTTGGGCATGGGATCTATGGTGGTGAGCTTGAAACATGTTATTGTTACAGACCAGGTCAGGGAGAGGTTGAAAATGTCAGTGAAGACACTTGCCAGCTGGTCAGCGCATGCTCGGAGTACACATCCTGGTATTCCGTCTGGCCCTGCGCCCTTGCGAATGTTAGCCTGTTTAAAGGTCTTACTCACATCGGCTACGGAGAGCGAGATCAGACAGTCATCTAGAACAGCTGGTGCTCTCATGCGGGGTTCAGTGTTGCTTGCCTCGAAGCAAGCATAGAAGGCATTTAGCTCCCGAGTGGCGGGCTGGTCTTAGGCACTGCATTGCAGTGCCTAAGACCAGCACCGCCCTCAACTGTAAGGCTCTCCAGAGGGTAGTGAGGTCTGCACAACGCATCACCGGGGCAAACTACCTGCCCTCCAGGACACCTACACCACCCGATGCTACAGGAAGGCCATAAAGATCATCAAGGACATCAACCACCCGAGCCACTGCCTGTTCACCCCGCTGTCATCCAGAAGGCGAGGTCAGTACAGGTGCATCAAAGCTGGGACCGAGAGACTGAAAAACAGCTTCTATCTCAAGGCCATCCGACTGTTAAACAGCCACCACTAACATTGAGTGGCTACTGCCAACACACTGTCAATGACACTGACTCTACTCCAGCCACTTTAATAATGGGAATTGATGGGAAATGATGTAAATATATCACTAGCCACTTTAAACAATGCTACCTTATATGATGTTACTTACCCTACATTATTCATCTCATATGCATACGTATATACTGTACTCTATATCATCGACTGCATCTTTATGTAATACATGTATCACTAGCCACTTTAACTATGCCACTTGGTTTACATACTCATCTCATATGTATATACTGTACTCGATATCATCTACTGTATCTTGCCTATGCTACTCTGTACCATCACTCATTCATATATCCTTATGTACATATTCTTTATCCCCTTACACTGTGTATAAGACAGTAGTTTTTTGGAATTGTTAGTTAGATTACTTGTTGGTTATTACTGCATTGTCGGAACTAGAAGCACAAGCATTTCGCTACACTCGCATTAACATCTGCTAACCATGTGTATGTGACAAATAAAATTTGATTTGATTTGATTTGATTAGCCTTGCCACTAGAGTTCCTGGTTAGAGTTCATGCTCTGTCGCAGCCGGCCACGATCAGGATGAGACAAGACTGTAACTATCAATTAGGATACCGTGAAATTGGGGAGAAAAAGGGTAAAGGTTTTTTTTAAAGAAAAAATAAGACATTTATCTCGTCTGTTAGGCGTCACTGGGCAGCTCTGTGTTTCCCTTTGTAATCCATGACTTTTTGATTCAATCTTTGTCCTGTATTGAAGCGTTGCCTGTTTGATCATCAGAGGTCATAGAGGGATTTCTCATAAGCGTCTCGATTAGTGTCCCGCGCCTTGAAAGCGGCAGCTCTAGCCTTCAGCTCAGTGTGGATGTTGCCTGTAATCCATGGCTTCTGGTTGGGATATGGACATACGGTCATACTGTGGGGATGACGTTGTCGATGCATTTAGTAGCCCTTTCTGGAAATCGAATGACCAAAGCATCCTCTAGTGGCCTTATGAGTGGAATTTTATTAATATTTGTATTAATTCCATAAATAATATTCTATTTGTTTTATGCAGTGCTTTGGGGTAACAGTGTTTCTTGGTAGTCTCAAACAAATCTACTTCGAAACAAAAGTATACACCTCACACACATGGTTATGGGTTTAAAAAAAGGAAGACACCTGTACCATGTCAGAACTACAGTAGAGTTGAAATGCAGCCAGGGTTAGGGCATGGCAGCCAGGGTTAGGGCAGGGCAGCCAGGGTTAGGGCAGGGCAGCCAGGGTTAGGGCAGGGCAGCCAGGGTTAGGGCAGGCAGCCAGGGTTAGGGCAGGCAGCCAGGGTTAGGGCATGGCAGCCAGGGTTAGGGCAGGGCAGCCAGGGTTAGGGCAGGGCAGCCAGGGTTAGGGCAGGGCAGCCAGGGTTAGGGCAGGGCAGCCAGGGTTAGGGCAGGGCAGCCAGGGTTAGGGCAGGGCAGCCAGGGTTAGGGCAGGGCAGCCAGGGTAGGGCAGGGCAGCCAGGGCAGCCAGGGTTAGGGCAGGGCAGCCAGGGTTAGGGCAGGGCAGCCAGGGGGCAGCCAGGTTAGGGTAGGGCAGCCAGGGTTTAGGGCAGCCAGGGTTAGGGCAGGGCAGCCAGGGTTTAGGGCAGCCAGGGTTAGGGCAGGGCAGCCAGGATTAGGGCAGGGCAGCCAGGGTTTAGGGCAGCCAGGGTTAGGGCAGGGCAGCCAGGGTTAGGGTAGGGCAGCCAGGGTTAGGGCAGGGCAGCCAGGGTTAGGGCAGGGCAGCCAGGGTTAGGGCAGGGCAGCCAGGGTTAGGCAGCCAGGGCAGCCAGGGTTAGGGCAGGGCAGCCAGGGTTAGGGCAGGCAGCCAGGGTTAGGGCAGGGCAGCCAGGGTTAGGGCAGGCAGCCAGGGGCAGCAGCCAGGGTTAGGTAGGGCAGCCAGGGTAGGGCAGCCAGGGTTAGGGCAGGGCAGCCAGGGTTACAGGGCAGCCAGGGTTAGGGCATGGCAGCCAGGGTTAGGGCAGGGCAGCCAGGGTTTGGGTAGGGCAGCCAGGGTTTGGGTAGGGCAGCCAGGGTTAGGGCAGGCAGCCAGGGTTAAGGGCAGCCAGGGTTAGGGCAGGGCAGCCAGGGTTAGGGCAGGCAGCCAGGGTTAGGGCAGGCAGCCAGGGTTACCAGGGCAGCCAGGGTTAGGGCAGGGCAGCCAGGGTTAGGGCAGGCAGCCAGGGTTAGGGCAGGCAGCCAGGTAGGGCAGCCAGGGTTAGGGCAGGCAGCCAGGGTTAGGGCAGGGCAGCCAGGGTTAGGGTAGGGGCCAGGGTTAGGGCATGGCAGCCAGGGTTAGGGCAGGGCAGCCAGGGTTTTAGGGCAGCCAGGGTTTGGGTAGGGCAGCCAGGGTAGGGCAGGCAGCCAGGGTTGTAGGGCAGCCAGGGTTAGGGCAGGGCAGCCAGAGGGTCAGGCAGCCTGCAGGGCAAGGGTTTTCAGGGCACTTACGGCAGGGCAGCCAGGGTTACGGCAGGGCAGCCTGCAGGGCAGCCCAGGGCAGCCAGGGAGCAGGGCAGCCAGGATTAGGTCAGAAGTGTCCCTTCAGAGGTCAGGGGTGAGAAGTGTCCCTACAGAGACACAGTCCTAAACCCTTCCCACTCCCTCCCTCCCTCACTTCTAAACCCTTCCCTATCCTCACCTCTAAACCCTAACCTCTCCTCACATCTAAATCCGTCCCACTCTTACCCTCCAGGGGTGTCTGTAAGATCCACCCCCCCTTCCAGATCCAGTCCCTCAGACAGGTCAGTGTGGAGCTTGCCCCTCTGGTCTCTGGCCCTACCTGTAATTATGACGGATGGGGCAATTTCCTTTAGCCGAGAGGGTCAGGGCCTGCCTTGCTTTTTCCAGGCTTTTTAACTACTATTTAATGGAGCTCAGTCACACACCTACATCAGCGCTGCGACAAATCACTGGTTATTAAAATGGGTACGGCACACGATGACAGGACAGGCAGTTTGGACCCTGATAGACTAAACCCCTCGAGTCCTTTGTTTTCAGCAGACAGGTGTGTGTGTGGTTGTGTCTGTGTATTTGTGTCTGTGTGTTTGTGTCTATGTGGTTGTGTCTGTGTGGTTGTGTCTGTGTGGTTGTGTCTGTGTGGTTGTGTGTGTGTGTGGTTGTGTGTAAACTATAGCCCATAATGCTAAACACCCCATAATGTTAAACACCCCATAATGTTAAACACCCCATAATGTTAAACACCACCCCATAATGTTAAACACCACCCCATAATGTTAAACACCCCATAATGCTAAACACCCCATAATGTTAAACACCCCATAATGTTAAACACCCCATAATGTTAAACACCCCATAATGTTAAACACCCCATAATGTTAAACACCCCATAATGTTAAACACCCCATAATGCTAAACACCCCATAATGTTAAACACCCCATACTAAACACCCCATAATGTTACACACCCCATAATGTTAAACACCCCATAATGTTAAACACCCCATAATGTTAAACACCCCATAATGTTAAACACCCCATAATGTTAAACACCCCATAATGTTAAACACCCCATAATGTTAAACACCCCATAATGTTAAACACCCCATAATGTTAAACACCCCATAATGCTAAACACCACCCCATAATGCTAAACACCACCCCATAATGCTAAACACCACCCCATAATGCTAAACACCACCCCATAATGCTAAACAATACCCCATAATGTTAAACACCACCCCATAATGCTAAACACCCCATAATGCTAAACACCCCATAATGTTAAACACCCCATAATGTTAAACAATACCCCATAATGTTAAACACCCCATAATGTTAAACACCCCATAATGTTAAACACCCCATAATGTTAAACACCCCATAATGTTAAACACCCCATAATGTTAAACACCCCATAATGTTAAACAATAGATCTTGGGTGGAGCCCCAGATCGAGGGAGATTATCAGTGGTCTTGTATGTCTTCCATTTCCTAATAATTGCTCCCACAGTTGATTTCTTCAAACCAAGCTGCTTACCTATTGCAGATTCAGTCTTCCCAGCCTGGTGCAGGTCTACAATTTTGTTTCTGGTGTCCTTTGACAGCTCTTTGGTCTTGGCCATAGTGGAGTTTGGAGTGTGACTGTTTGAGGTTGTGGACAGGTGTCTTTTATACTGATAACAAGTTCAAACAGGTGCCATTAATACAGGTAACGAGTGGAGGACAGAGGAGCCTCTTAAAGAAGAAGTTACAAGTCTGTGAGAGCCAGAAATCTTGCTTGTTTGTAGGTGACCAAATACTTATCTTCCACCATAATTTGCAAATAAATTCATTAAAAATCCTACAATGTGATTTTCTGGATTTTTTTTCTCTCTCATTTTGTCTGTCATAGTTGAAGTGTACCTATGATGACAATTACAGGCCTCTCATCTTTTTAAGTGGGAGAACTTGCACAATTGGTGGCTGACTAAATACTTTTTTGCCCCACTGTACATGTATTGTGTAACATGAAGTGCTATGAGTGCCATCTGATGAAGATCATCAAAGGTTAGTGATTCATTTTAACTCTATTTCTGCTTTTTGTGACTCCTCTCTTTGGCTGGAAAAATGGCTGTGTTTTTCTGTGACTAGGTGCTGACCTAACATAATCGCATTGTATGCTTTCGTCGTAAAGCCTTTTTGAATTCAGACACTGTGGTGGGATTAACAAGAAGATTATCTTTACAATGGTGTTTAATACTTGTATGTTTGAGGAATTTTAATTATGAGATTTCTGTTGTTTGAATTTGGCGTCCTGCACTTTCACTGGCTGTTGTCATATCGATCCCGTTAACGGGATCTCAGCCCTAAGAAGTTGTTAAGACATTTGAAGAAGACAAATGTATGTTACCAATTGAACAACATCTACTGCATTGTAAACCAATGTTAAAGTTTACATAGCTGGGCATATATAGATGAGGGCCCAGGATGGACAGAATCAGTGGATCTCTCTCTCTCTTATCCCCTGGCTCAGCACTGAATTATGAATTAACAGCCCCTGTTTATGAGGTGAGAGGTCATTTAAATTTAATTTGGAAAGGGATTGTGTTAGGAGTGTCTTGCTCAGCAACCTCACAACAACTAATATCTCCTTCGGGTCATATGTAAACACTATAATATACAAGTAAATAAAGATGGATCCATGCACTCTACCTCCTTCTGGGAATAGCACTAAGTATGAATCCCAAATGGCACCCTATTCCCTGTATAGTGCACTACTTTAGACCAGGGTCCATTGGGTAGTAGTGCACTATATAGGGAATAGAGTGCCATTTTGGATGCACACCTATGAGATGTTAAGAGGTCTACTCAGTACCATCGTTGACAGAGAGAGAGATAATATTGGGAAGCATTAACTAAGGAAAGCCCTTGGAAGAAGTGCTTACAGTGGAGTTTTTAGAAACAGACTGTTTACATCTTGCATAAACTGTGGTTCTGCAGCTTTCGAAAAGTGGAGTTGGGCATACAAGGGTAGTTAGGATGTATAATAATTTAGGTTAGGGTAGTTATGGTATATAATCATTTAGTTAGGATGTATAATCATTTAGGTTAGGGTAGTTAGGTTATATAATAATTTAGTTAGGGTAGTTCTGAGTTCTGTCCTACTATCCAGGTCTGTACCCAAACAATTTGAACTTCTACTTTTAAAAATCCACCTCTAAAAACAAGTCTCTCACCGTTGCTATAGACCACCCTCTGCCCCCAGCTGTGCTCTGGACATGTGAACTGTGAACTGATTGCCATCTATCTTCAGAGCTCGTGCTGCTAGGCGACCTAAACTGGAACATGCTTAACACCCCAGCCATCCTACAATCTAAGCTTGATGCCCTCAATCGCACACATATTATCAATGAACCTACCAGGTACAACCCCAAAGCCGTATACACGGGCACCCTCATAGATATCATCCTAACCAACTTGCCCTCTAAATACACCTTTGCTGTTTTCAACCAAGATCTCAGCGATCACTGCCTCATTGCCTGCATCCGTAATGGGTCAGCGGTCAAACGACCTCCACTCATCACTGTCAAACGCTCCCTGAAACACTTCAGCGAGCAGGCCTTTCTAATCGACCTGGCCGGGGTATCCTGGAAGGATATTGATCTCATCCCGTCAGTAGAGGATGCCTGTTTTTTTTTTTTTTTAAATGCCTTGCTAACCATCTTAAATAAGCATGCCCCTTTCAAGAAATTTAGAACCAGGAACAGATATAGCCCTTGGTTCTCCCCAGACCTGACTGCCCTTAACCAACACAAAAACATCCTATGGTGTTCTGCATTAGCATCGAACAGCCCCCGTGATATGCAACTTTTCAGGGAAGCTAGAAACCATTATACACAGGCAGTTAGAAAAGCCAAGGCTAGCTTTTTCAAGCAGAAATTTGCTTCCTGCAACACTAACTCAAAAAAGTTCTGGGACACTGTAAAGCCCATGGAGAATAAGAGCACCTCCTCCCAGCAAGATAGGAAACACTGTCACCACTGATAAATCCACTATAATTGAGAATTTCAATAAGCATTTTTCTATGGCTGGCCATGCTTTCCACCTGGCTACCCCTACCCCGGTCAACAGCACTGCACCCCCCACAGCAACTCGCCCAAGCCTTCCCCATTTCTCCTTCTCCCAAATGCCATTCAATTCTCCTTCCGTGGCCTCCAATTGGTCTTAAATACAAGTAAAACTAAATGGATACTCTTCAACCGATTACTGCCTGCAAATGCCCGCCTGTCCAACATCACTACTCTGGACGGCTCTGACTTAGGATACGTGGACAACTACAAATACCTAGGTGTCTGGTTAGACTGTAAACTCTCCTTCCAGACCCATATCAAACATCTCCAATCCAAAGTTAAATCTAGAATTGGCTTCCTATTTCGCAACAAAGCATCCTTCACTCATGCTGCCAAACATACCCTTGTAAAACTGACCATCCTGCCAATCCTCGACTTCGGCGATGTCATTTACAATATAGCCTCCAATACCCTACTCAACAAATTGGATGCAGTCTATCACAGTGCAATCCGTTTTGTCACCAAAGCCCCATGTACTACCCACCATTGCGACCTGTACGCTCTCGTTGGCTGGCCCTCGCTTCATACTCGTCGCCAAACCCACTGGCTCCATGTCATCTACAAGACCCTGCTAGGTAAAGTCCCCCCTTATCTCAGCTCGCTGGTCACCATAGCATCTCCCACCTGTAGCACACGCTCCAGCAGGTATATCTCTCTGGTCACCCCCAAAACCAATTCTTTCTTTGGCCGCCTCTCCTTCCAGTTCTCTGCTGCCAATGACTGGAACGAACTACAAAAATCTCTGAAACTGGAAACACTTATCTCCCTCACTAGCTTTAAGCACCAACTGTCAGAGCAGCTCACAGATTACTGCACCTGTACATTGCCCACCTATAATTTAGCCCATACAACTACCTCTTTCCCTACTGTATTTATTTATTTAGCTCCTTTGCACCCCATTATTTTTATTTCTACTTTGCACATTCTTCCACTGCAAAACTACCATTCCAGTGTTTTACTTGCTATATTGTATTTACTTTGCCACCATGGCCTTTTTTGCCTTTACCTCCCTTCTCACCTCATTTGCTCACATCGTATATAGACTTGTTTATACTGTATTATTGACTGTATGTTTGTTTTACTCCATGTGTAACTCTGTGTCGTTGTATCTGTCGAACTGCTTTGCTTTATCTTGGCCAGGTCGCAATTGTAAATGAGAACTTGTTCTCAACTTGCCTACCTGGTTAAATAAAGGTGAAATAAAAAAAATAAAAAAATAAAAAGTTAGGGTGTATAATCATTTTGTTCGGTGTACAAGGGTAGTTGTACACCCATTTAGGTTAGGGTAGTTATGGTATATAATAATTTAGTTAGGTTAGGGTAGTTATGGTGTATAATCATTTAGTTGGGTTAGGGTAGTTATGGTATATAATAATTTAGTTGGGTTAGGGTAGTTATGGTATATAATAATTTAGTTGGGTTAGGGTAGTTATGGTATATAATAATTTAGTTGGGTTAGGGTAGTTATGGTGTATAATAATTTAGTTGGGTTAGGGTAGTTATGGTATATAATAATTTAGTTGGGTTAGGGTAGTTATGGTATATAATAATTTAGTTGGGTTAGGGTAGTTATGGTATATAATCATTTAGTTGGGTTAGGGTAGTTATGGTATATAATAATTTAGTTGGGTTAGGGTAGTTATGGTATATAATAATTTAGTTGGGTTAGGGTAGTTATGGTATATAATAATTTAGTTGGGTTAGGGTAGTTATGGTATATAATAATTTAGTTGGGTTAGGGTAGTTATGGTATATAATCATTTAGTTGGGTTAGTTGGGTAGGGTAGTTATGGTATATAATCATTTAGTTGGGTTAGGGTAGTTATGGTATATAATCATTTAGTTGGGTTAGGTAGTTATGGTATATAATCATTTAGTTGGGGGTAGTTATGGTATATAATCATTTAGTTGGGTTAGGGTGGTTATGGTGTATAATCATTTAGTTAGGGTAGTATATAATCATTTATGGTATATAATCATTTAGTTGGGTTAGGTGTTATGGTAATCATTTAGTTAGGGTTATGGTATATAATCATTTAGTTGGGTTAGGGTTATATAAATTTAGTTGGGTTAGGGTGGTTAGTATATAATCATTTAGGGTAGTTATGGTCTATAATAATTTAGTTGGGTTAGGGTAGTTATGGTGTAGACCAGAGACTTTGTGTGCACTACATAGGGAATACCGTGCCATTTGGGACAAAAACATATAACTTCAACATTTATGACAATGTCCTCTTCATCCACTTGTCCCCGAAGACACAAATAGAGATGACAAGCTGATTCCAGGAGACTGGAGGGGAAAGTTGACATCGAAATGCACTTACCTGGAAGTTGACTCATTTCAGAGTGGAAGTGTTTCGGCAGTGCAAAGGGCAGTGGTGGGAAAAGCACCTGTTATACTCCTAGAGCAGGAAGTAGGGGTTGCTGCAGCAGGAAGTAGGGGTTGCTGCAGCAGGAAGTAGGGGATGCTGCAGCAGGAAGTAGGGGATGCTGCAGCAGGAAGTAGGGGTTGCTGCAGCAGGAAGTAGGGTTTGCTGCAGCAGGAAGTAGAGGTTGCTGCAGCAGGAAGTAGAGGTTGCTGCAGCAGGAAGTAGGGGTTGCTGCACCAGGAAGTAGGGGTTGCTGCACCAGGAAGTAGGGGTTGCTGCACCAGGAAGTAGGGGTTGCTGCAGCAGGAAGTAGGGGCTGCTGCAGCAGGAAGTAGGGGCTGGTGCAGCAGGCAGTAGGGGCTGGTGCAGCAGGAAGTAGGGGTTGCTGCAGCAGGAAGTAGGGGTTGCTGCAACAGGAAGTAGGGGCTGTTGCAGCAGGAAGTAGGGGTTGCTGCAGCAGGAAGTAGGGGTTGCTGCAGCAGGATGTAGGGGCTGCTGCAGCAGGAAGTAGGGGTTGCTACAGAAGGAAGTAGGGGCTGCTGCAGCAGGAAGTAGGGGTTTCTGCAGCAGGAAGTAGGGGTTTCTGCAGCAGGAAGTAGGGGTTTCTGCAGCAGGAAGTAGGGGCTGCTGCAGCAGGAAGTAGGGGTTTCTGCAGCAGGAAGTAGGGGTTTCTGCAGCAGGAAGTAGGGGTTGCTGCAACAGGAAGTAGGGGTTGCTGCAGAAGGAAGTAGGGGTTGCTGCAACAGGAAGTAGGGGTTGCTGCAACAGGAAGTAGGGGTTGCTGCAACAGGAAGTAGGGGTTGCTGCAACAGGAAGTAGGGGTTTCTGCAACAGGAAGTAGGGGTTGCTGCAACAGGAAGTAGGGGTTGCTGCAACAGGAAGTAGGGGTTGCTGCAACAGGAAGTAGGGGTTGCTGCAACAGGAAGTAGGGGTTGCTGCAACAGGAAGTAGGGGTTGCTGCAACAGGATGCAGCGCACAAGTAAAAAAACAAATCCCAACTTAATTAGCAAAGGAAAAACATCTCAACATAATGAAACAAAACATGTTATTTAAAATAACTGGTTTACATTCATAAATAGGTCTACAATAATTACACTGATATACAATAATAGTAAATGATAAAACAAATTATAAAGACAAAAAAATTATAATAATAAAGTTTAAAAAATGTCATCCTACCTGAATAGTTTCAGCAGCCTGCATTTGGACATGTGTGTGGTATTAAGAAATATGCTGCTAATGTCGTCGATCATTTAGGCAAAATTACGTAGAATTGCATGAAATGCGTTAATAATAGCCCCCCCCAAATCAAAACATCTTCCTGCCGCTTTGGACATACTGAGGAACAGTAGAGAAAATGACCCAATAGAAGGTCACCCAGTAACAGTAGACACCTTAAAATGACCCAATAGAAAGTCACCCAGTAACATACAATATAAGTATATTTAAAACCAAATACTTTCACACAAATGTCAAAAGCAAAAGTATAAATCATTTGAAATTAACCAAATTCCTTATATTAAAAAAAACCCAGACAGCACCATTTAAAAAAAAACATTTACAGATATTCAGGGGAACACTCAGACTTCCTTTACAAACAAAACATCTGTTTAGTGAGTCCACCAGATCAGAGGCAGTAGTGATGACCAGGGATGTTCTCTGTTTAGTGAGTCCTCCAGATCAGAGGCAGTAGTGATGACCAGGGATGTTCTCTGTTTAGTGAGTCCTCCAGATCAGAGGCAGTAGTGATGACCAGGGATGTTCTCTGTTTAGTGAGTCCTCCAGATCAGAGGCAGTAGTGATGACCAGGGATGTTCTCTGTTTAGTGAGTCCTCCAGATCAGAGGCAGTAGGGATGACCACATGTTATCTTGATAAGTGTGTGAATTGGACAATTTTCCTGTCCTGATAAACATTCAAAATGTAACAAGTACTTTTAAGTGTCAGGGAAAATGTATATTATTTTCTTTAGCAATATAGTGAAGTAAAAGTCAAAAATATAAATATTAAACTAAAGTAGATACCCTTAAAACTACTTAAGTAGAAGTTTAAAGCATTTTTACTGAAGTACTTTACACCAGTGGAAAAGGGGATATTTCTAGCATTAGTGAACGGACAGTTGAATCTGAGAGGGTCCATGTGCATCACTATGTTCTCTGGGCCTAATATACAGTTGTCCAACCATGAGAATGACAAACATATTAATCTTCACAAAGTTTGCTGCTTCAGTGTCTTTAGATATTTTTGTCAGACGTTACTATGGAATACTGAAGTATAATTACAAGCATTTCATAAGTGTCAAAGGCTTTTATTGACAATTACATGAAGTTGATGCAAAGAGTCAATATTTGCAGTGTTGACCCTTCTTTTTCAAGACCTCTTCAATCTGCCCTGGCATGCTGTCAATTAACTTCTGGGCCACATCCTGACTGATGGCAGCCCATTCTTGCATAATCAATGTTTGGAGTTTGTCAGAATTTGTGGGTTTTTGTTTGTCCACCCGCCCCTTGAGGTTTGACCACACGTTCTCAATGGGATTAAGGTCTGGGGAGTTTCCTGGCCATGGACCCAAAATATTGATGTTTTGTTCCCCAAGCCACTTAGTTATCACTTTTGCCTTATGGCAAGGTGCTCCATCATGCTGGAAAAGGCATGGTTAGTCACCAAACTGTTCCTGGATGGTTGGGAGATGTTGCTCTCGGAGGACGTTTTGGTACCATTCTTTATTCATGGGTGTGTTCTTAGGCAAAATTGTGAGTGAGCCCACTCCCTTGGCTGAGAAGCAACCCCACACATGAATGGTCTCAGGATGCTTTATTGTTGGCATGACACAGGACTGATGGTAGCGCTCACCTTGTCTTCTCCAGACAAGCTTTTTTCGGGATGCCCCAAACAATCGGAAAGGGGATTCATCAGAGAAAATTACTTTACCCAAGTACTCAGCAGTCCAATCCCTGTACCTTTTGCAGAATATCAGTCTGTCCCTGATGTTTTTCCTGGAGAGAAGTGGCTTCTTTGCTACCAAAGTCTTCGCCTCACTGTGCGTGCAGATGCACTCACACCTGCCTGCTGCCATTCCTGAGCAAGGTCTGTACTGGTGGTGCCCCGATCCCGCAGCTGAATCAACTTTAGGAGATGGTCCTGGCGCTTGCTGGACTTTCTTGGGCGCCCTGAAGCCTTCTTCACAACAACTGAACCGCTCTCGCTGAAGTTATTGATGATCCGATAAATGGTTGATTTAGGTGCAATCTTACTGGCAGTAATATCCTTGCCTGTGAAGCCTTTTTTATGCAAAGCAATGATGACGGCACGTGTTTCCTTGCAGTTAACCATGGATGACAGAGGAAGAACAATGATTCCCAGCACCACCCTCCTTTTGAAGCTTCCAGTCTGTTATTCGACCTCAATCAGCATGACAGAGTGATCTCCAGCCTTGCCCTCGTCAACACTCACACCTGTGTTAACGAGAGAATCACTGACATGATGTCAGCTGGTCCTATTGCTGCAGGGCTGAAATGCAGAGGAAATGATTTTTGGGGATTCAGTACATTTGCATGGCAAAGAGGGACTTTGCAATTAATTGCAATTCATCTGATCACTCTTCATAACATTCTGGAGTATATGCAAATTGCCATCATACAAACTGAGGCAGCAGACTTTGTGAAAATTAATATTTGTGTCATTCTCAAAACTTTTGGCCACAACTGTGGAGACACGCTCTGAACAGTCTGTCTCATTACTGCCATCTAGTGGACAGGACAATACACTGTTCTGACTAGCCTCTCCTGTCTCACTACTGCCATCTAGTGGACAGGACAATACACTGTTCTGACTAGCCTCTCCTGTCTCACTACTGCCATCTAGTGGAGGACAGGAAAATACACTGTCTGCATAGAACAACACACAGGCAAAGAGACTGGCTTTCTATCCTCTGGGATATAGGCCTACAGACAACACTGAATGGTATATATGTTGGAACAAATGATAAACTTTAATGATGCTCTCTTATACACCACGTGGACGGGCAGGAGAAAAAACAACAGTTGCTGTGACAGAAATATGACTTCCAGGACTCAACGAGGACGTTTCTAAAAAAGACATCCGTAACCTCTCATCACATCTTCTCCATCAGCTCTCATCCGCTCCATCACAGGTTGAGTATGAAGCGGTCAACCTTCTCCATCAGCTCTCATCCGCTCCATCACAGGTTGAGTATGAAGCGGTCAACCTTCTCCAAGTAAGGTGGCTTCAGGTATCCCTGCAGTTCAGTCTTCTTCACCCACAGGAAAGGTTCTTTCTGACTGGCTGAACCAGCAGACAGGAAAGCTTTGAAAAAGAAGACCTTGGCTCCCACGCAGCGCTCTGTCCGGACCTCTTTGGGGAATTTGTACCTGTACACTCCACAGGGGGTGTTGCCAAGGAACGTAGCCTTGAAATCAGCCTCTGGAACAAAGAACAAACTTGGCGTTAGAACGGAGTTGGAGAACACAGCATTTAGAGTCTTTACTGATGTACCAGTACAGTGTTCAGGTGAAGGGCTCTATCATGATAGAGCCCTAGTATAGTTAGATATAGAGCCCTGATCAATGATATTGCATAGATCTGCTCAAGCATGTGCCGTGTAGATATTTCTGGAACCTTCCAGAGTCCAGCACGAGAGAAGGTGTTGGCAACCTGATGGAAATGTCTGACAGAGGAAACACTGCATCCCCCCAAATTGGCCCCCTAATTCAGAGCACTACTTTTGACCAGGGCCTATAAAGTAGTGCACTAGATAGGGCTCCAGTACCACCACACAGCTGACCTGGCAGGCTGCTGAGGCCTCTCTCTGCTGTCTGTCGGAGAGTCTCCCCTGCCTCCCACTGGGCCTGAGGGAGCAGCCAGATGGTCTCTTTACCGACAGTCTGCTGGACCAGCAGGACCAGGCTGTCTCCTAGACACCTCTCCACTGAGCCCAGCGGTGTCCCACCTACATCTGAAACACAGAGGTACAGGTCAGTTTGACAGTCAATGTATTTTCCTACTATCACTGACTGTGTTGACTGAGAACTACTTTGAGGGAAAATGTTGTTACTACGACTGAGCTGTTGTCCCACCCAGCTATCTGGAGATGACCTCATTAACTGAAGGTGTCTATGGATAAGAGCATCTGCTGAATGACTAACATGTCAATGTTGTTTATTAAGCATTTCACTGTTAGTCTCCACCTGTTGGTCGTGAAGCATGTCACTGTTAGTCTCCACCTGTTGCTCATGAAGCATTTCACTGTTAGTCTCCACCTGTTGGTCGTGAAGCATTTCACTGTTAGTCTCCACCTGTTGGTCGTGAAGCATGTCACTGTTAGTCTCCACCTGTTGGTCGTGAAGCATGTCACTGTTAGTCTCCACCTGTTGGTCGTGAAGCATGTCACTGTTAGTCTCCACCTGTTGCTCATGAAGCATTTCACTGTTAGTCTCCACCTGTTGCTCATGAAGCATTTCACTGTTAGTCTCCACCTGTTGCTCATGAAGCATTTCACTGTTAGTCTCCACCTGTTGGTCATGAAGCATGTCACTGTTAGTCTCCACCTGTTGCTCATGAAGCATTTCACTGTTAGTCTCCACCTGTTGGTCATGAGGCATGTCACTGTTAGTCTCCACCTGTTGCTCATGAAGCATTTCACTGTTAGTCTCCACCTGTTGGTCATGAAGCATGTCACTGTTAGTCTCCACCTGTTGGTCATGAAGCATTTCACTGTTAGTCTCCACCTGTTGGTCATGAAGCATTTCACTGTTAGTCTCCACCTGTTGGTCATGAAGCATGTCACTGTTAGTCTCCACCTGTTGGTCATGAAGCATGTCACTGTTAGTCTCCACCTGTTGGTCATGAAGCATTTCACTGTTAGTCTCCACCTGTTGGTCATGAAGCATGTCACTGTTAGTCTCCACCTGTTGCTCATGAAGCATGTCACTGTTAGTCTCCACCTGTTGGTCATGAAGCATGTCACTGTTAGTCTCCACCTGTTGCTCATGAAGCATTTCACTGTTAGTCTCCACCTGTTGCTCATGAAGCATGTCACTGTTAGTCTCCACCTGTTGGTCATGAAGCATGTCACTGTTAGTCTCCACCTGTTGGTCATGAAGCACGTGACCAATGACATGTGATTTCTTCTTTGATTTGTTCCTAATGTTTTGTGTAGTCAGTGCATAGGGAATAGGGTGCCATTAAGGACACCCTCTCTGACTCCTACCTCTGTCTCTGAGAGCAGGTTGGAAGTGTTTGAGTTTCTGTTCCCAGGTGTCCTCCTGGTCCTGAGCAGTGATGGTCTCCTGGCCACCGTAGTCTGCCTCCTCCTCATCTGAATCATAGTTGTCTGCCTGTTTACGAGTCATACGTTCTGAGTCCTCTAGGAGCCTCTGTTCATGATCCGACAGCAAGCTTCTCTCCAGCTCCATCTGGGATTAGGATATCACAGAGACGTCACCCTCTCAAGCCCTAGGATATCACAGAGATTTCAGTTCTGCCGGTAGTCTACCCTCCACCACAGTACTGCCGGTAGTCTACCCTCCACCACAGTACTGCCGGTAGTCTACCCTCCACCACAGTACTGCCGGTAGTCTACCCTCCACCACAGTACTGCCGGTAGTCTACCCTCCACCACAGTGCTGCCGGTAGTCTACCCTCCACCACAGTGCTGCCGGTAGTCTACCCTCCACCACAGTGCTGCCGGTAGTCTACCCTCCACCACAGTGCTGCCGGTAGTCTACCCTCCACCACAGTGCTGCCGGTAGTCTACCCTCCACCACAGTGCTGCCGGTAGTCTACCCTCCACCACAGTGCTGCCGGTAGTCTACCCTCCACCACAGTGCTGCCGGTAGTCTACCCTCCACCACAGTGCTGCCGGTAGTCTACCCTCCACCACAGTACTGCCGGTAGTCTACCCTCCACTAGGACTACAGTACTGCCGGTAGTCTACCCTCCACTACAGTACTGCTGGTAGTCTACCCTCCACTAGGACTACAGTACTGCCGGTAGTCTACCCTCCCAGCAAAAGCAATTTTACACACATGAACACACGCAGGACAGGTAGTCTACATTCAATATAATGCAGTTGAAAAATATGTTTTACACCCTGGTTCAGGAGTAACATTTAATTAAAAAACAGTTCTCATGGGCACATTAATCTAAAATAATGTAGACCTATGCAAATGCTTCTAACCAAAAGAGTCACCAATAGGCCTACTGGCATTCATTTACTTGTTGGATGGATTTGGATGCGCATTGGTGTCTGGTGATGTTGGTGTCTAGCTGTAGGCTAGTTGTCTAGTGATGTTGGTGTCTAGCTGTAGGCTAGTTGTCTAGTGATGTTGGTGTCTAGCTGTAGGCTAGTGATGTTGGTGTCTAGCTGTAGGCTAGTTGTCTGGTGATGTTGGTGTCTAGCTGTAGGCTAGTTGTCTAGTGATGTTGGTGTCTAGCTGTAGACTAGTTGTCTAGTGATGTTGGTGTCTAGCTGTAGGCTAGTGATATTGGTGTCTAGCTGTAGGCTAGTTGTCTAGTGATATTGGTGTCTAGCTGTAGGCTAGTGATATTGGTGTCTAGCTGTAGGCTAGTGATGTTGGTGTCTAGCTGTAGGCTAGTGATGTTGGTGTCTAGCTGTAGGCTAGTTGTCTGGTGATGTTGGTGTCTAGCTGTAGGCTAGTTGTCTAGTGATGTTGGTGTCTAGCTGTAGACTAGTTGTCTAGTGATGTTGGTGTCTAGCTGTAGGCTAGTGATATTGGTGTCTAGCTGTAGGCTAGTTGTCTAGTGATATTGGTGTCTAGCTGTAGGCTAGTTGTCTAGTGATATTGGTGTCTAGCTGTAGGCTAGTTGTCTAGTGATATTGGTGTCTAGCTGTAGGCTAGTTGTCTAGTGATATTGGTGTCTAGCTGTAGGCTAGTTGTCTAGTGATATTGGTGTCTAGCTGTAGGCTAGTTGTCTGGTGATGTTGGTGTCTAGCTGTAGGCTAGTTGTCTGGTGATGTTGGTGTCTAGCTGTAGGCTAGTTGTCTGGTGATGTTGGTGTCTAGCTGTAGGCTAGTTGTCTGGTGATGTTGGTGTCTAGCTGTAGGCTAGTTGTCTGGTGATGTTGGTGTCTAGCTGTAGGCTAGTTGTCTGGTGATGTTGGTGTCTAGCTGTAGGCTAGTTGTCTGGTGATGTTGGTGTCTAGCTGTAGGCTAGTTGTCTGGTGATGTTGGTGTCTAGCTGTAGGCTAGTGATGTTGGTGTCTAGCTCTAGGCTAGTTGTCTGGTGATGTTGGTGTCTAGCTGTAGGCTAGTTGTCTGGTGATGTTGGTGTCTAGCTGTAGGCTAGTTGTCTGGTGATGTTGGTGTCTAGCTGTAGGCTAGTTGTCTGGTGATGTTGGTGTCTAGCTGTAGGCTAGTTGTCTGGTGATGTTGGTGTCTAGCTGTAGGCTAGTTGTCTGGTGATGTTGGTGTCTAGCTGTAGGCTAGTTGTCTGGTGATGTTGGTGTCTAGCTGTAGGCTAGTTGTCTGGTGATGTTGGTGTCTAGCTGTAGGCTAGTTGTCTGGTGATGTTGGTGTCTAGCTGTAGGCTAGTTGTCTAGTGATGTTGGTGTCTAGCTGTAGGCTAGTGATATTGGTGTCTGGCTGTAGGCTAGTTGTCTGGTGATGTTGGTGTCTAGCTGTAGGCTAGTTGTCTGGTGATGTTGGTGTCTAGCTGTAGGCTAGTTGTCTAGTGATGTTGGTGTCTAGCTGTAGGCTAGTTGTCTAGTGATGTTGGTGTCTAGCTGTAGGCTAGTTGTCTAGTGATGTTGGTGTCTAGCTGTCTAGTGATGTTGGTGTCTAGCTGTCTGGTGATGTTGGTGTCTAGCTGTAGGCTAGTGATGTTGGTGTCTAGCTGTAGGCTATTTGTCTAGTGATGTTGGTGTCTAGCTGTAGGCTAGTGATGTTGGTGTCTAGCTGTAGGCTAGTGATGTTGGTGTCTAGCTGTAGGCTAGTTGTCTAGTGATGTTGGTGTCTAGCTGTAGGCTAGTGATGTTGGTGTCTAGCTGTAGGCTAGTTGTCTAGTGATGTTGGTGTCTAGCTGTGGCTAGTGATGTTGGTGTCTAGCTGTAGGCTAGTGATGTTGGTGTCTAGCTGTAGGATAGTGATATTGGTGTCTAGCTGTAGGCTAGTGATGTTGGTGTCTAGCTGTAGGCTAGTTGTCTAGTGATATTGGTGTCTAGCTGTAGGCTAGTGATGTTGGTGTCTGGCTGTAGGCTAGTTGTCTAGTGATGTTGGTGTCTAGCTGTAGGCTAGTTGTCTAGTGATGTTGGTGTCTAGCTGTAGGCTAGTGATGTTGGTGTCTAGCTGTAGGCTAGTGATGTTGGTGTCTAGCTGTAGGCTAGTGATGTTGGTGTCTAGCTGTAGGCTAGTTGTCTAGTGATATTGGTGTCTAGCTGTAGGCTAGTTGTCTGGTGATGTTGGTGTCTAGCTGTAGGCTAGTTGTCTAGTGATATTGGTGTCTAGCTGTAGGCTAGTTGTCTAGTGATATTGGTGTCTAGCTGTAGGCTAGTTGTCTAGTGATATTGGTGTCTAGCTGTAGGCTAGTTGTCTAGTGATATTGGTGTCTAGCTGTAGGCTAGTTGTCTGGTGATGTTGGTGTCTAGCTGTAGGCTAGTTGTCTGGTGATGTTGGTGTCTAGCTGTAGGCTAGTTGTCTGGTGATGTTGGTGTCTAGCTGTAGGCTAGTTGTCTGGTGATGTTGGTGTCTAGCTGTAGGCTAGTTGTCTGGTGATGTTGGTGTCTAGCTGTAGGCTAGTTGTCTGGTGATGTTGGTGTCTAGCTGTAGGCTAGTTGTCTGGTGATGTTGGTGTCTAGCTCTAGGCTAGTTGTCTGGTGATGTTGGTGTCTAGCTGTAGGCTAGTTGTCTAGTGATGTTGGTGTCTAGCTGTAGGCTAGTGATATTGGTGTCTGGCTGTAGGCTAGTTGTCTGGTGATGTTGGTGTCTAGCTGTAGGCTAGTTGTCTGGTGATGTTGGTGTCTAGCTGTAGGCTAGTTGTCTAGTGATGTTGGTGTCTAGCTGTAGGCTAGTTGTCTAGTGATGTTGGTGTCTAGCTGTAGGCTAGTTGTCTAGTGATGTTGGTGTCTAGCTGTAGGCTAGTTGTCTAGTGATGTTGGTTTCTAGCTGTCTAGTGATGTTGGTGTCTAGCTGTCTAGTGATGTTGGTGTCTAGCTGTAGGCTAGTTGTCTAGTGATATTGGTGTCTAGCTGTAGGCTAGTTGTCTAGTGATGTTGGTGTCTAGCTGTAGGCTAGTTGTCTAGTGATGTTGGTGTCTAGCTGTAGGCTAGTGATGTTGGTGTCTAGCTGTAGGCTAGTGATGTTGGTGTCTAGCTGTAGGCTAGTGATGTTGGTGTCTAGCTGTAGGCTAGTTGTCTAGTGATATTGGTGTCTAGCTGTAGGCTAGTTGTCTGGTGATGTTGGTGTCTAGCTGTAGGCTAGTTGTCTAGTGATGTTGGTGTCTAGCTGTAGACTAGTTGTCTAGTGATGTTGGTGTCTAGCTGTAGGCTAGTGATATTGGTGTCTAGCTGTAGGCTAGTTGTCTAGTGATATTGGTGTCTAGCTGTAGGCTAGTTGTCTAGTGATATTGGTGTCTAGCTGTAGGCTCGTTGTCTAGTGATATTGGTGTCTAGCTGTAGGCTAGTTGTCTAGTGATATTGGTGTCTAGCTGTAGGCTAGTTGTCTAGTGATATTGGTGTCTAGCTGTAGGCTAGTTGTCTAGTGATATTGGTGTCTAGCTGTAGGCTAGTTGTCTGGTGATGTTGGTGTCTAGCTGTAGGCTAGTTGTCTGGTGATGTTGGTGTCTAGCTGTAGGCTAGTTGTCTGGTGATGTTGGTGTCTAGCTGTAGGCTAGTTGTCTAGTGATGTTGGTGTCTAGCTGTAGGCTAGTTGTCTAGTGATGTTGGTGTCTAGCTGTAGGCTAGTTGTCTAGTGATGTTGGTTTCTAGCTGTCTAGTGATGTTGGTGTCTAGCTGTCTAGTGATGTTGGTGTCTAGCTGTAGGCTAGTTGTCTAGTGATATTGGTGTCTAGCTGTAGGCTAGTTGTCTAGTGATGTTGGTGTCTAGCTGTAGGCTAGTTGTCTAGTGATGCTGGTGTCTAGCTGTTGTCTAGTGATATTGGTGTCTAGCTGTAGGCTAGTTGTCTAGTGTTGCTGGTGTCTAGCTGTAGGCTAGTTGTCTAGTGATGTTGGTGTCTGGCTGTAGGCTAGTTGTCTAGTGATGTTGGTGTCTAGCTGTAGGCTAGTTGTCTAGTGATGTTGGTGTCTAGCTGTAGGCTAGTGATGTTGGTGTCTAGCTGTAGGCTAGTGATGTTGGTGTCTAGCTGTAGGCTAGTGATGTTGGTGTCTAGCTGTAGGCTAGTTGTCTAGTGATATTGGTGTCTAGCTGTAGGCTAGTTGTCTGGTGATGTTGGTGTCTAGCTGTAGGCTAGTTGTCTAGTGATGTTGGTGTCTAGCTGTAGACTAGTTGTCTAGTGATGTTGGTGTCTAGCTGTAGACTAGTGATATTGGTGTCTAGCTGTAGGCTAGTTGTCTAGTGATATTGGTGTCTAGCTGTAGGCTAGTTGTCTAGTGATATTGGTGTCTAGCTGTAGGCTAGTTGTCTAGTGATATTGGTGTCTAGCTGTAGGCTAGTTGTCTAGTGATATTGGTGTCTAGCTGTAGGCTAGTTGTCTAGTGATATTGGTGTCTAGCTGTAGGCTAGTTGTCTAGTGATATTGGTGTCTAGCTGTAGGCTAGTTGTCTAGTGATATTGGTGTCTAGCTGTAGGCTAGTTGTCTGGTGATGTTGGTGTCTAGCTGTAGGCTAGTTGTCTGGTGATGTTGGTGTCTAGCTGTAGGCTAGTTGTCTGGTGATGTTGGTGTCTAGCTGTAGGCTAGTTGTCTGGTGATGTTGGTGTCTAGCTGTAGGCTAGTTGTCTGGTGATGTTGGTGTCTAGCTGTAGGCTAGTTGTCTGGTGATGTTGGTGTCTAGCTGTAGGCTAGTTGTCTGGTGATGTTGGTGTCTAGCTGTAGGCTAGTTGTCTGGTGATGTTGGTGTCTAGCTCTAGGCTAGTTGTCTGGTGATGTTGGTGTCTAGCTGTAAGATAGTTGTCTGGTGATGTTGGTGTCTAGCTGTAGGCTAGTTGTCTGGTGATGTTGGTGTCTAGCTGTAGGCTAGTTGTCTGGTGATGTTGGTGTCTAGCTGTAGGCTAGTTGTCTGGTGATGTTGGTGTCTAGCTGTAGGCTAGTGATGTTGGTGTCTAGCTGTAGGCTAGTTGTCTGGTGATGTTGGTGTCTAGCTGTAGGCTAGTTGTCTGGTGATGTTGGTGTCTAGCTGTAGGCTAGTTGTCTGGTGATGTTGGTGTCTAGCTGTAGGCTAGTTGTCTGGTGATGTTGGTGTCTAGCTCTAGGCTAGTTGTCTGGTGATGTTGGTGTCTAGCTGTAGGCTAGTTGTCTAGTGATGTTGGTGTCTAGCTGTAGGCTAGTGATATTGGTGTCTGGCTGTAGGCTAGTTGTCTGGTGATGTTGGTGTCTAGCTGTAGGCTAGTTGTCTGGTGATGTTGGTGTCTAGCTGTAGGCTAGTTGTCTAGTGATGTTGGTGTCTAGCTGTAGGCTAGTTGTCTAGTGATGTTGGTGTCTAGCTGTAGGCTAGTTGTCTAGTGATGTTGGTGTCTAGCTGTAGGCTAGTTGTCTAGTGATGTTGGTGTCTAGCTGTCTAGTGATGTTGGTGTCTAGCTGTCTAGTGATGTTGGTGTCTAGCTGTAGGCTAGTGATGTTGGTGTCTAGCTGTAGGCTAGTGATGTTGGTGTCTAGCTGTAGGCTATTTGTCTAGTGATGTTGGTGTCTAGCTGTAGGCTAGTGGCTGGTGTCTAGCTGTAGGCTAGTGATGTTGGTGTCTAGCTGTAGGCTAGTTGTCTAGTGATGTTGGTGTCTAGCTGTAGGCTAGTGATGTTGGTGAGCTGTAGGCTGGTGTCTAGTGATGTTGGTGTCTAGCTGTAGGCTAGTGATGTTGGTGTCTAGCTGTAGGCTAGTGATGTTGGTGTCTAGCTGTAGGCTAGTGATATTGGTGTCTAGCTGTAGGCTAGTGATGTTGGTGTCTAGCTGTAGGCTAGTTGTCTAGTGATATTGGTGTCTAGCTGTAGGCTAGTGATATTGGTGTCTAGCTGTAGGCTAGTGATGTTGGTGTCTAGCTGTAGGCTAGTGATGTTGGTGTCTAGCTGTAGGCTAGTGATGTTGGTGTCTAGCTGTAGGCTAGTGATGTTGGTGTCTAGCTGTAGGCTAGTGATGTTGGTGTCTAGCTGTAGGCTAGTGATGTTGGTGTCTAGCTGTAGGCTAGTGATGTTGGTGTCTAGCTGTAGGCTAGTTGTCTAGTGATGTTGGTGTCTGGCTGTAGGCTAGTTGTCTAGTGATATTGGTGTCTAGCTGTAGGCTAGTTGTCTAGTGATATTGGTGTCTAGCTGTCTAGTGATGTTGGTGTCTAGCTGTCTAGTGATGTTGGTGTCTAGCTGTCTAGTGATATTGGTGTCTAGCTGTAGGCTAGTGATGTTGGTGTCTAGCTGGCTAGTGATATTGGTGTCTAGCTGTAGGCTAGTTGTCTAGTGATGCTGGTGTCTAAATCATATTTACCATTGCATTTTAAACAAAGAGAAGAATGGTTAAATTAGCATTATTTAGGGAAACACCATAGTTTGTTGCATATTGGGGAGCTAACTCTTCATTCAGAGGAGTTGAGTCCCCCCCATCTGTATTCTGAACCCTGTAGCAGAGCAGTGGAGAGCAACAGGGCGCAGGGATTTATTCTAGCCTTCCACTACTGATTCAACTCAATGTCAAAGTCTTGGAAGTTGATTGGTTGAATATGTGTTAGTGCTATGCTTGAAGAAAAGACCTGCATTGGCCTGCACATCCACTTCAGGACCACGGTCAGCAAACCATCTCTGAGTATTCACTAGTGATTAGTACAGCCATTGACAAATGAATGGAAAGACATTTACCTGATGCATGAGCTCAGCGAATTGGTCTTCGATCGGGTTCCGCTCCTGTGATATGACAGGCAGCCTCTGGAGACACACCGCCCCGTACAGCTTCCATGGCGACGGGACGCCTTCCGTTTTACTTCTGGTCTGAGTTGCAGCTCGACAAGCGGAACTGAGTGAAATTTGACGAACTCCTGTATGTTTTAGCCCTGTCCGTCTGACATTTGTAATAAATTGCCATAAAGGGCGATTCGCCATTCTCGAGCAGGGCGCTGCCATCTTGATTCTCCAGTTTCTACCCACAATCCTCTGCGAAGAAGGGAGAGATTATGCTAAGGAAAAAGGGGTAGAGGAAATTAAGATAAATGTAGTTTGAAATATAAAATATTTAACATTAAGATCATTCATTGAAACATATATATTTTAATTAATCTTAGATACATTTAGTGTAGAAATAAAAACGTTTATGCATAAGATTTTTGAACTAAATATTTTCTAATAATTTGTGTCGCTCCCCCACATTATTAATAATGTACTATTCCAGGAAACGCGTCATACTAAATGGCTAATAACGACTTTGTGACTGTGCTATCTATTGGAAACCCCAATGTCACACATGTTCTTGTGTAACGCTAGCTAACTTGTTGGTTTCTAGTAGCTAAATTATATTAGCTAATCATGCATAAATTAAATTGTATATTATCTAATTCTGTCAGGAGTGCCTGCCAACAGGTTGCTGGTTCCTTCAATGCAGGAGGCTCAATGTAAGTATCTCGTTTTTATACGAAATCCCATGCATGCAATTGACAGCTAGTTAACGTTATTTTATGATGCTAGTTTGAGAACTGGTAGTCTGGTACTTTAAACTCGACAAAGACCTTTACCGATTGAATTATACTGCCAGCTTGCTACACTTCATTCAACCGATCAGCTACCTTAGTTATCTATCTATACTAGGGGGCGGCAGGGTATCCTAGTGGTTAGAGTGTTCTAGTGGTCTAGTAACCGGAAGGTTGCAAGTTCAAATCCCCGAGCTGACAAAGGTACAAACCCACTGTTCTGTTCGTTCTGTTAACCCACCCAGACCAGTTAACCCACTGTTCCTAGGCCAGTTAACTGTTCCTAGACCAGTTAACCCACTGTTCCTAGACCAGTTAACCCACTGTTTCTAGACCAGTTAACCCACTGTTAACCCTGTTCCTAGACCAGTTAACCCACTGTTCCTAGACCAGTTAACCCACTGTTCCTAGACCAGTTAACCCACTGTTCTAGACCAGTTAACCCACTGTTCCTAGACCAGTTAACCCACTGTTCCTAGACCAGTTAACCCACTGTTCCTAGACCAGTTAACCCACTGTTCCTAGACCAGTTAACCCACTGTTCCTAGACCAGTTAACCCTCTGTTCCTAGACCAGTTAACCCACTGTTCCTAGACCAGTTAACCCACTGTTCCTAGACCAGTTAACCCACTGTTCCTAGACCAGTTAACCCACTGTTTCTAGACCAGTTAACCCACTGTTTCTAGACCAGTTAACCCACTGTTCCTAGACCAGTTAACCCACTGTTCCTAGACCAGTTAACTCACTGTTCCTAGGCTGTCATTGAAAATAAGAATTTGTTCTTAACTGACTTGCCTAGTAAAATAATAAATAAATACGAAACAAAATTATAAACGCAACATGTAACAATTTCAGTTCGTGTGTGTAACAGCCATTGACAAGTGAACAATTTCAGAGTTACAGTTCATATAAGGGAAATAGTCAATTGAAATTAATTATTCCCTAATCTATGGATTTCACATGACTGGGTGGGGCCTTATTATTTATTTTTTATAAGCTTTTATTTAACTAGGCAAGTCAGAACAAAATCTTATTTACAATGATGGCCTACACTGGCCAAACCCGGACAACGCTGGGCCAATTGTGCGTCGCCCTATGGGAATCCCAATCATGGCCGGTTGTGCAGTGCAATCACCCTCCTATCCCATCCATGTAAGAATGCTGTTCTTTGACTACAGCTCAGTACCTTCCAAACTCATCATTATTAAGCTCAAGGCCCTGGGTCTCAACCCCTCCCTGTGCAACTGGGTCCTGGACTTTCTGATGGTCCGCCCCAGGTTGTGAAGATAGGAAACAACACCTCCACTTCGCTGATCCTCAACACAGGGGCCCCACGAGGGTGGGTGCTCAGCCCCCTCCTGTACTCCTTGTTCACCCATGACTGCATGGCCAACCATGCCTCCAACTCAATCAGCTTCTTGATATGCCACACCTGTCAGGTGGATGGATTATCTTGGCAAAGGAGAAATGCTCACTAACAGGGACATAAACACATTTGTGTAAATAATTTGAGAGAAATAAGCTTTTTCTGGGATTGTTTATTTCAGCTCATGAAACCAACACCTTCACATGTGGTGTTTATATTCCTGTTCACTAGATGATCTGGGCAGTTACTGGACTGACTCAACATGAACCGGTTGATTTATCAACCCATGTTAGCCAGTTGTGGAACCAGCGGTCTGCAGTGTGTTGATTGGTTTATTCTCTGTTATAGTTGTAGAACCAGTGGTCTGCAGTGTGTTGATTGGTTTATTCTCTGTTATAGTTGTAGAACCACCGGTCTGCAGTGTGCTGATTGGTTTATTCTCTGTTATAGTTGTGGAACCAGCGGTCTGCAGTGTGCTGATTGGTTTATTCTCTGTTATAGTTGTGGAACCAGCGGTCTGCAGAGAGCAGTGTGCTGATTGGTTTATTCTCTGTTATAGTTGTGGAACCAGCGGTCTGCAGAGAGCAGTGTGCTGATTGGTTTATTCTCTGTTATAGTTGTGGAACCAGCGGTCTGCAGAGAGCAGTGATTGGTTTATTCTCTGTCAGGTTGGAAAGAGGATGCCAGTGTGCAGAGTCAGGTTGCAGTGTGTCCTCAGCCACACCTGGGAAAATATCCAAAGACTTCAGGTAACACTAGCGGTCTGCAGACTCTAGGTGGCATTCTCTGTTTCTCCCTAGCGGTCTGCTGTCAGACTCTAGGTGGCATTCTGCGGTCTCCCTACAGCTCTGACTAGGTGGCATTCTGCCACACCTTCTCCCTACAGCTCTGACTAGGTGGCATTCTGCCTTCTCCCTACAGCTCTGACTCTAGGTGGCATTCTGCCTTCTCCCTACAGCTCTGACTCTAGGTGGCATTCTGCCTTCTCCCTACAGCTCTCAGACTCTAGGTGGCATTCTCCCTACAGCTCTCAGACTCTAGGTGGCATTCTGCCTACAGCTCGCTGACTCTAGGTGGCATTCTCCCTACAGCTCTCTGACTCTAGGTGGCATTCTCCCTACAGCTCTCTGACTCTAGGTGGCATTCTCCCTACAGCTCTCAGCCATTCTGCCTTCTCCCTACAGCTCTCAGCCATTTGCTTCGCTCACAACTGGCTCAAGTGAGCTACAATCCCAACTCTGTGTCATCAGCTGGAGAAACAATCCTTCAAAATAAAATAGTCCATTTTACCCAGATCCATCCAGCAAAACTATAATTCAGCTCCACTTCCTGAGTTTCGCTGACAGAGCATGCTAGATAGCTAATTAACACAGGTAGTTCCATCTGTCTTTGTAAACAAGCAATGAACCATGGAGGTATGGCCGTGTGGGAACACTAACCCTATAAAGATGTTGTAATTTTAACCTTTTAGTTTAAAAAAAACAACAGATTTCTCTCTGATTTGAAAGATAAGGTCCATATGCCTCCAAAACCGTACTGTAAGCGATGCGTGTTAATGTTCAGACAGAGCGTCGTACAGAAGACACCTTTGTCCAATGACTTATTGGGTATCTGGGGTATTTTAATAGGATCCCTGTATATCAGTACCCACACAATATCCAGGTCAAATAGGGAGAGGAGAGGTGAGGTGTGGTGAGGTGCTGTGTTGAGAGGCGAGGTGAGGTAGGTGTTGTGTTGTGTTGAGAGGTGTTGTGTTGTGAGGTGTTGTGTTGTGAGGTGTGTTGTGAGGTGTTGTGAGGTGTTGTGAGGTAGGTGTTGTGACCCAGGTGAGGTGTTGTGAGGTGTTGTGAGGAGCAGGTGTTGTGAGGAGAGGTCTGTGAGGTGAGGTGTTGTGTGGAGAGGTGTTGTGTGGAGAGGTGTTGTGTTGAGAGGTGAGGTGAGGTGGAGTTCTGAGGAGAGGTGTTGTGTTGAGAGGTGTTGTGTTGAGAGGTCTGTGAGGAGAGGTGTTGTGTTGAGAGGTGAGGTGTTGAGAGGTGAGGTGTTGAGAGGTGAGGTGAGGTGAGGTGTTGCTTTAGGATTTTTTTAAACCCGGTTTGCTGTTCACTTCAGCGATCTCAGATGGGAGCTCAATGCAACCATGGCTCTATGTAATACTGTACACTTTCTGGAAGTTGTTCTGGATTTGGGGACTGTGAAAAGACCCCTGGTGGCATGTCTGGTGGGGTAAGTGTGTGTGTCAGAGATTTGTGTAAGTTGACTGTGCAAACAATTTGGTATTTAACAACTGTTTCTTATAATGTTGCAATCAGTCTCTCCTCTACTTCCAGCCCAGAGAGACTGTATTGATCTTAGCCTTCTGATGACAAGACGTGCTGCTCTGTTCTGGGCCAGCTGCAGCTTAACTAGGTCCTTCTTTGTTGCACCTGACCATATGACTGGACAATAATCACGATAAGATCGAACTAGAGCCTGCAGGACTTGCTTTGCGGAGTGTGGTCAAGAAATCTGACAGACCTCACCCCATCTTTACAACCATTGAGTCTATATGTTTTGACCATGACAGTTTACACTCTATGGTAACACCAAGTAATTTATTCTCCTCAACGTGTTTACCAGTTGAGGTATAGTTATGGTGCTGGAGGAGATGGCTGCTGTTTTACAGGCTCCTAACCAACTGGGCTATTTATTTTATTCACATTGTTTGTAACTTATTGTGTACATAATGTTGCTGCTACCGTCTCTTATGACCGAAAAGAGCTCCTGGACATCTGAACAGCGATTACTCACCTCGATCTGGACGCAGAGTTTTTTATTTAATGAGTCAGAAGCAAAGGATATACTGCTTTGTCAAGACGAGGCCCAAATCCCCATCATCAGCGTGAAGAAAAGGGGAAGGAGGAAAAGGGGGAGGAGGGCGGGGTGCATTCTAAGAATTCGTAGACGAGTAGGTAAACCATGACTCCCCTCCGTATTATTGGCCAACGTGCTCATTGGAAAACAAACTGGGCCATCTACGATTTAAGACTCCTACCAACGGGGACATTAACTAGTCATATCTTGTGTTTCACCGAGACGTGTCTACAACCGTCTTTGCTCAATATTATCACGTTTCCAACAGTTTGCCCATGTTTCTTCCTCCTCTCTAAGTCACCTCCCCGATGCCTGGCCAGGACAGTGTGCTGAGATGGGCTGGGAAGAAGTAAGTTGCCAATAGCACATATCAAAGCCACATATAACAAGTAAGCTGACAGACAGTGATGTGAATAGCTGATATATTAATGTCTCCCTCCAGTACACATGTCCAGGTGATATATTTTAACGTGTCTCCCTCCAGTACACATGTCCAGGTGATATATATAATAATGTCTCCCACATGTCCAGGTGATATATATATTAATGTCTCCCTCCAGTACACATGTCCAGGTGATATATATATTAATGTCTCCCTCCAGTACACATGTCCAGGTGACAGACTGTGAGGGCCAGTTCATGGTCAGAACATCGTGTGGAACCGAGGGGTTCAAGAACGTCAAGAAGTCCACTCCCATCGCTGCTCAGACCGCAGGCATCTCTGCTGCAGCGGTAAGATGAGACCACGTGGAAAATATAGATCATGTAGACGTATAGTTAATAGTTGTAGTCTGGCTGCTACAGACAAGAACACTGACATCTGTTCTCCACTAGATGGCACTAGAGCCTAAAACAAACTGGCAAAAAGATGAATTTGTGTTTCCTGATGAATGGTCCTGTATTATTCTTCTCCTGGGCAGAAGGCCACAGCGGTGGGGGTGACGTTTGTCCGCGTGTTGGTGAAAGGTCTGGGTCCTGGACGCTTGGTGAGAACCTTTTTTGATGAAATGCAGAATTCATACCGTAGAGATAAACAGTGTTCACAATGCATCTCCCCACTCTGAAGTTATCCCAGCAGTTTTCCAGCAGCAGACCACCCTGCATCCCACTGTGTTAACTAGCAGCAGACCACCCTGCATCCCACTGTGTTAACCAGCAGCAGACCACCCTGTATCCCACTGTGTTAACCAGCAGCAGACCACCCTGCATCCCACTGTGTTAACTAGCAGCAGACCACCCTGTATCCCACTGTGTTAACCAGCAGCAGACCACCCTGCATCTCACTGTGTTAACCAGCAGCAGACCACCCTGTATCCCACTGTGTTAACCAGCAGCAGACCACCCTGTATCCCACTGTGTTAACCAGCAGCAGACCACCCTGTATCCCACTGTGTTAACCAGCAGCAGACCACCCTGTATCCCACTGTGTTAACCAGCAGCAGACCACCCTGTATCCCACTGCTGGCTTTAACCAGCAGCAGACCACCCTGCATCCCACTGTGTTAACCAGCAGCAGACCACCCTGTATCCCACTGTGTTAACCAGCAGCAGACCACCCTGCATCCCACTGTGTTAACCAGCAGCAGACCACCCTGTATCCCACTGCTGGCTTTAACCAGCAGCAGACCACCCTGTATCCCACTGTGTTAACCAGCAGCAGACCACCCTGCATCCCACTGTGTTAACCAGCAGCAGACCACCCTGTATCCCACTGCTGGCTTTAACCAGCAGCAGACCACCCTGTATCCCACTGCTGACTTTAACCAGCAGCAGACCACCCTGTATCCCACTGTGTTAACCAGCAGCAGACCACCCTGTATCCCACTGTGTTAACCAGCAGCAGACCACCCTGCATCCCACTGTGTTAACCAGCAGCAGACCACCCTGTATCCCACTGTGTTAACCAGCAGCAGACCACCCTGCATCCCACTGTGTTAACCAGCAGCAGACCACCCTGTATCCCACTGCTGGCTTTAACCAGCAGCAGACCACCCTGTATCCCACTGTGTTAACCAGAGGCAGACCACCCTGTATCCCACTGCTGGCTTTAACCAGCAGCAGACCACCCTGTATCCCACTGTGTTAACCAGCAGCAGACCACCCTGTATCCCACTGTGTTAACCAGCAGCAGACCACCCTGTATCCCACTGCTGGCTTTAACCAGCAGCAGACCACCCTGCATCCCACTGCTGACTTTAACCAGCAGCAGACCACCCTGTATCCCACTGTGTTAACTAGCAGCAGACCACCCTGTATCCCACTGTGTTAACCAGCAGCAGACCACCCTGTATCCCACTGTGTTAACCAGCAGCAGACCACCCTGTATCCCACTGCTGGCTTTAACCAGCAGCAGACCACCCTGTATCCCACTGTGTTAACCAGCAGCAGACCACCCTGTATCCCACTGCTGGCTTTAACCAGCAGCAGACCACCCTGTATCCCACTGCTGACTTTAACCAGCAGCAGACCACCCTGTATCCCACTGTGTTAACCAGCAGCAGACCACCCTGTATCCCACTGCTGGCTTTAACCAGCAGCAGACCACCCTGTATCCCACTGCTGACTTTAACCAGCAGCAGACCACCCTGTATCCCACTGTGTTAACCAGCAGCAGACCACCCTGCATCCCACTGCTGGCTTTAACCAGCAGCAGACCACCCTGTATCCCACTGCTGGCTTTAACCAGCAGCAGACCACCCTGTATCCCACTGTGTTAACCAGCAGCAGACCACCCTGTATCCCACTGTGTTAACCAGCAGCAGACCACCCCGTATCCCACTGTGTTAACCAGCAGCAGACCACCCTGCATCCCACTGCTGGCTTTAACCAGCAGCAGACCACCTGTATCCCACTGTGTTAACCAGCAGCAGACCACCCTGTATCCCACTGTGTTAACCAGCAGCAGACCACCCTGTATCCCACTGTGTTAACCAGCAGCAGACCACCCTGCATCCCACTGCTGGCTTTAACCAGCAGCAGACCACCCTGTATCCCACTGTGTTAACCAGCAGCAGACCACCCTGTATCCCACTGTGTTAACCAGCAGCAGACCACCCTGTATCCCACTGTGTTAACCAGCAGCAGACCACCCTGTATCCCACTGTGTTAACCAGCAGCAGACCACCCTGTATCCCACTGCTGGCTTTAACCAGCAGCAGACCACCCTGTATCCCACTGCTGGCTTTAACCAGCAGCAGACCACCCTGTATCCCACTGCTGGCTTTAACCAGCAGCAGACCACCCTGCATCCCACTGCTGGCTTTAACCAGCAGCAGACCACCCTGCATCCCACTGTGTTAACCAGCAGCTGACCACCCTGTATCCCACTGCTGGCTTTAACCAGCAGCAGACCACCCTGTATCCCACTGTGTTAACCAGCAGCAGACCACCCTGCATCCCACTGCTGGCTTTAACCAGCAGCAGACCACCCTGTATCCCACTGTGTTAACCAGCAGCAGACCACCCTGCATCCCACTGCTGGCTTTAACCAGCAGCAGACCACCCTGTATCCCACTGTGTTAACCAGCAGCAGACCGCCCTGTATCCCACTGCTGGCTTTAACCAGCAGCAGACCGCCCTGCATCCCACTGTGTTAACCAGCAGCAGACCACCCTGCATCCCACTGTGTTAACCAGCAGCAGACCACCCTGTATCCCACTGTGTTAACCAGCAGCAGACCGCCCTGTATCCCACTGCTGGCTTTAACCAGCAGCAGACCGCCCTGCATCCCACTGTGTTAACTAGCAGCAGACCACCCTGTATCCCACTGTGTTAACTAGCAGCAGACCACCCTGTATCCCACTGTGTTAACCAGCAGCAGACCACCCTGTATCCCACTGTGTTAACCAGCAGCAGACCACCCTGTATCCCACTGTGTTAACCAGCAGCAGACCACCCTGTATCCCACTGCTGGCTTTAACCAGCAGCAGACCACCCTGTATCCCACTGTGTTAACCAGCAGCAGACCACCCTGTATCCCACTGCTGGCTTTAACCAGCAGCAGACCACCCTGCATCCCACTGCTGGCTTTAACCAGCAACAGACCACCCTGTATCCCACTGTGTTAACCAGCAGCAGACCACCCTGTATCCCACTGTGTTAACCAGCAGCAGACCACCCTGTATCCCACTGTGTTAACCAGCAGCAGACCACCCTGCATCCCACTGCTGGCTTTAACCAGCAGCAGACCACCCTGCATCCCACTGTGTTAACCAGTAGCAGACCACCCTGTATCCCACTGTGTTAACCAGCAGCAGACCACCCTGTATCCCACTGTGTTAACCAGCAGCAGACCACCCTGTATCCCACTGTGTTAACTAGCAGCAGACCACCCTGTATCCCACTGTGTTAACCAGCAGCAGACCACCCTGTATCCCACTGCTGGCTTTAACCAGCAGCAGACCACCCTGTATCCCACTGTGTTAACCAGCAGCAGACCACCCTGCATCCCACTGCTGGCTTTAACCAGCAGCAGACCACCCTGTATCCCACTGTGTTAACCAGCAGCAGACCACCCTGTATCCCACTGTGTTAACCAGCAGCAGACCACCCTGTATCCCACTGTGTTAACCAGCAGCAGACCACCCTGCATCCCACTGCTGGCTTTAACCAGCAGCAGACCACCCTGTATCCCACTGTGTTAACCAGCAGCAGACCACCCTGTATCCCACTGCTGGCTTTAACCAGCAGCAGACCACCCTGTATCCCACTGCTGGCTTTAACCAGCAGCAGACCACCCTGTATCCCACTGCTGGCTTTAACCAGCAGCAGACCACCCTGTATCCCACTGTGTTAACCAGCAGCAGACCACCCTGCATCCCACTGCTGGCTTTAACCAGCAGCAGACCACCCTGTATCCCACTGTGTTAACCAGCAGCAGACCACCCTGTATCCCACTGTGTTAACCAGCAGCAGACCACCCTGTATCCCACTGCTGGCTTTAACCAGCAGCAGACCACCCTGTATCCCACTGTGTTAACCAGCAGCAGACCACCCTGCATCCCACTGTGTTAACCAGCAGCAGACCACCCTGCATCCCACTGTGTTAACCAGCAGCAGACCACCCTGCATCCCACTGTGTTAACCAGCAGCAGACCACCCTGTATCCCACTGTGTTAACCAGCAGCAGACCACCCTGCATCCCACTGTGTTAACCAGCAGCAGACCACCCTGTATCCCACTGTGTTAACCAGCAGCAGACCACCCTGTATCCCACTGTGTTAACCAGCAGCAGACCACCCTGTATCCCACTGTGTTAACCAGCAGCAGACCACCCTGCATATCACTGCTGGCTTGTTTCTGAAGCTAAGCAGGGTTGGTCCTGGTCAGTCCCTGGATGGGAGACCAGATGCTGCTGGAAGTGGTGTTGGAGGGCCAGTAGGAGTCACTTTTTCCTCTGGTCTAAAACAATTTCCCAATACCCCAAGTCATTGCTTTAAATTCGAATGTGTTTTCAGTCAATTTACCTGGTTAATTAAACATCTGGTTTTGAATCTGTCAGTATCTTGTAGAGATGAGGAAAAGACGTTTGACTCGTTTCTGATGCATTTCTCTCTGTGTGCAGTCTGCCATCAAGGGTCTGACCATGGGAGGATTGGAGGTTGTGTCCATCACAGACAACACCCCCGTACCACACAATGGTTGTCGCCCTCGCAAGGCTAGAAGAATATGAACAGGACCGTACCATCATGGACTGCAGGGGTCCAGCAATCTGTCTTGTAACATGCTTAATGTTTTTGTTATATGAAGACAATTTTTTACTGGTATTTAAGCATTTTGGAAAATACCTGTACATGCAGAAATGTTTAAAACATTCAGGGCCTGTTTCCCAGACACAGATTCATCCCTGGACTGAAAAACAAGTTCAATGTAGAATCTGCAGTCCAGGACTTAATCTGTGTCTGGGGAACTGGCCCTGAATGCATGTACCAGCACATCTAGTAACAGATAAATGATTCATCGATGTTTATTAAATCCATATACACCCAAACCCCTGTATAACATGTGTTGTAAATACAAGGCTTCCAGCAGGAGAGAACCTGGTCAGATCAGTCCATGGGGAGAGAACCTGGTCAGATCAGTCCATGGGGAGAGAACCTGGTCAGATCAGTCCATCGGGAGAGAACCTGGTCAGATCAGTCCATGGGGAGAGAACCTGGTCAGATCAGTCCATGGGGAGAGAACCTGGTCAGATCAGTCCATGGGGAGAGAACCTGGTCAGATCAGTCCATGGGGAGAGAACCTGGTCAGATCAGTCCATGGGGAGAGAACCTGGTCAGATCAGTCCATGGGGAGAGAACCTGGTCAGATCAGTCCATGGGGAGAGAACCTGGTCAGATCAGTCCATGGGGAGAGAACCTGGTCAGATCAGTCCATGGGGAGAGAACCTGGTCAGATCAGTCCATGGGGAGAGAACCTGGTCAGATCAGTCCATGGGGAGAGAACCTGGTCAGATCAGTCCATGGGGAGAGAACCTGGTCAGATCAGTCCATGGGGAGAGAACCTGGTCAGATCAGTCCATCGGGAGAGAACCTGGTCAGATCAGTCCATCGGGAGAGAACCTGGTCAGATCAGTCCATCGGGAGAGAACCTGGTCAGATCAGTCCATGGGGAGAGTCACTATAACTAACATGAGGTGAACCAAAACATGCAGTTTTACAGAAACTCTGTTCATCAACTAGTCAAATGTTGCTAACCTGGTTCCATCAAGGTGTACTGATGAGGGGTCAAACGTTACAGACCATGCTGACTTCCTGGTTCCATCAAGGTGTACTGATGAGGGGTCAAACGTTACAGACCATGCTGACTTCCTGGTTCCATCAAGGTGTACTGATGAGGGGTCAAACGTTACAGACCATGCTGACTTCCTGGTTCCATCAAGGTGTACTGACCTGGTCAGGTCAGTCCATGCTGACTTCCTGGTTCCGGTAGAGAACCATGCTGACTTCCTGGTTCCATCAAGGTGTACTGATGAGGGGTCACGTTACAGACCATGCTGACTTCCTGGTTCCATCAAGGTGTACTGATGAGGGGTCAAACGTTACAGACCATGCTGACTTCCTGGTTCCATCAAGGTGTACTGATGAGGGGTCAAACGTTACAGACCATGCTGACTTCCTGGTTCCATCAAGGTGTACTGATGAGGGGTCAAACGTTACAGACCATGCTGACTTCCTGGTTCCATCAAGGTGTACTGATGAGGGGTCAAACGTTACAGACCATGCTGACTTCCTGGTTCCATCAAGGTGTACTGATGAGGGGTCAAACGTTACAGACCATGCTGACTTCCTGGTTCCATCAAGGTGTACTGATGAGGGGTCAAACGTTACAGACCATGCTGACTTCCTGGTTCCATCAAGGTGTACTGATGAGGGGTCAAACGTTACAGACCATGCTGACTTCCTGGTTCCATCAAGGTGTACTGATGAGGGGTCAAACGTTACAGACCATGCTGACTTCCTGGTTCCATCAAGGTGTACTGATGAGGGGTCAAACGTTACAGACCATGCTGACTTCCTGGTTCCATCAAGGTGTACTGATGAGGGGTCAAACGTTACAGACCATGCTGACTTCCTGGTTCCATCAAGGTGTACTGATGAGGGGTCAAACGTTACAGAACCAGGAAGTGACTTCCTGGTTCCATCAAGGTGTACTGATGAGGGTCAATCGTTTACAGACCATGCTGAACCTGGTTCCATCAAGGTGTACTGATGAGGGGTCAAACGTTACAACCATGCTGACTTCCTGGTTCCATCAAGGTGTACTGATGAGGGGTCAATCGTTACAGACCATGCTAACCTGGTTCCATCAAGGTGTACTGATGAGGGGTCAAACGTTACAGACCATGCTGACTTCCTGGTTCCATCAAGGTGTTCTGCTATGAGGAGTCAAACAGAACATCTCTCCTACTGTACAGTAGGTAACAGAACATCTCTGCTACTGTAGTCTAGTGTCTGTGAGCTGCAGGTAACAGAACATCTCTGCTACTGTAGCCTAGTGGCTGTACAGTAGGTAACATCTCTGCTACTGTAGCCTAGTGGCTGTACAGTAGGTAACATCTCTGCTACTGTAGCCTAGTGGCTGTACAGTAGGTAACAGAACATCTCTGCTACTGTAGCCTAGTGTCTGTACAGTAGGAAACAAAGCATCTCTGCTACTGTAGCCAAGTGTCAACAGTAGGAAACAAAGCATCTCTGCTACTGTAGCCTAGTGTCTGTCCAGTAGGAAACAGAACATCTCTGCTACTGTAGTCTAGTGTCTGTCCAGTAGGAAACAGAACATCTCTGCTACTGTAGTCTAGTGTCTGTACAGTAGGTAACAGAACATCTCTGCTACTGTGGCCTAGTGTCTGTACAGTAGGTAACAGAACATCTCTGCTACTGTGGCCTAGTGTCTGTACAGTAGGTAACAGAACATCTCTGCTACTGTGGCCTAGTGTCTGTACAGTAGGTAACAGAACATCTCTGCTACTGTGGCCTAGTGTCTGTACAGTAGGTAACAGAACATCTCTGCTACTGTAGCCTAGTGTCTGTACAGTAGGTAACAGAACATCTCTGCTACTGTGGCCTAGTGTCTGAGCTGTAGGTAAGAATGTTGAGGAGGAGGAGTGGTCCTAATGAAACTAGATGACATCATCAATCATCTGAAAGTCAAACCAGCCAGCACATTCAACGTAGTGATTATAGTGGGGGCTGAAATTATATTCAACATAGTGATTATTCTGGATAGTGGGGGCTGAAATGATTGACACCCTTGATAAAGATGAGCAAAAACAATTCATATTCTGAGTTATATTTTATGCTTAAACATTTCCCAAATTGTATACTTATACAATTGTTCAAAGAGATTGTTAAACAAAATGTTCTCCTCAAATGTTAGTAAAAATTGACACCAGTTTTCAATACCTCACCTTGCGAGGATAACGGCGTGGCCTTTTTCTAAAATGTTTTCTGAGAAGGTAATAAACATAGGAAGGGATCTTAAACTATCCCTCCATACAGAATCCTTTCAGATCATAGATATCCTGCTTCCTCTGGGGTTATGGTCTGCCCTCTTCCATTCAAAACACAGCTTTTCAATGGGGTTCAAGTGCCTGGCCAAAGAGCTCTCATGTTATCCAACTGGTCTGACTGGCCAAAGAGCTCTATTCTCATGTTATCTGACTGGCCAAAGAGCTCTATTACCATGTTATCTGACTGGCCAAAGAGCTCTATCATGTTATCCAACTTGTCTGGCTGGCCAAAGAGCTCTATCATCATGTTATCTGACTGGCCAAAGAGCTCTATTATCATGTTATCTGACTGGCCAAAGAGCTCTATTCTCATGTTATATCCAACTGGTCTGACTGGCCAAAGAGCTCTTATCATGTTATATCCAACTGGTCTGACTGGCCAAAGAGCTCTATCATGTTATATCTGACTGGCCAAAGAGCTCTATTACCATGTTATCCAACTGGTCTGACTGGCCAAAGAGCTCTTATCATGTTATCCAACTGGCCAAAGAGCTCTATTATCATGTTATCTGACTGGACAAAGAGCTCTATTATCATGTTATCCAACTGGTCTGACTGGTCAAAGAGCTCTATCATGTTATCCAACTGGTCTGGCTGGCCAAAGAGCTCTATTATCATGTTATCTGACTGGCCTGACTGGCCAAAGAGCTCTATTACCATGTTGTCTGACTGGCCAAAGAGCTCTATCATGTTATCTGACTGGCCAAAGAGCTCTATTACCATGTTATCTGACTGGTCAAAGAGCTCTATTCTCATGTTATATCCAACTGGTCTGGCTGGCCATAGCTCTATTATCATGTTATCTGACTGGCCAAAGAGCTCTATCATGTTATCCAACTGGTCTGGCTGGCCAAAGAGCTCTATTATCATGTTATCCAACTGGTCTGACTGGCCATAGAGCTCTATCATGTTATCCAACTGGTCTGGCTGGCTGTTAAGGGAATTTTTATCAATGATGACTAATTATGTATACATTTCAATCAGGACTGACTAATCAGAATACTAGTATGTTACTGTATATGTACTAATCTGAATACTATTATGTTATTGTATAAATCAAATAAAATGTTATTTGTCACACACACATGGTTAGCAGATGTTAATGCGAGTGTAGAGAAATGCTTGTGCTTCTAGTTCCGACAATGCAGTAATAACCAACAAGTAATCTAACTAACAATTCCAAAACTACTGTCTTATACACAGTGTAAGGGGATAAAGAATATGTACATAAGGATATATGAATGAGTGATGGTACAGAGCAGCATAGGCAAGATACAGTAGATGATATCGAGTACAGTATATACATATGAGATGAGTATGTAAACCAAGTGGCATAGTTAAAGTGGCTAGTGATACATGTATTACATAAGGATGCAGTCGATGATATAGAGTACAGTATCTACGTATGCATATGAGATGAATAATGTAGGGTAAGTAACATTATATAAGGTAGCATTGTTTAAAGTGGCTAGTGATATATTTACATCATTTCCCATCAATTCCCATTATTAAAGTGGCTGGAGTAGAGTCAGTGTCATTGACAGTGTGTTGGCAGCAGCCACTCAATGTTAGTGGTGGCTGTTTAACAGTCTGATGGCCTTGAGATAGAAGCTGTTTTTCAGTCTCTCGGTCCCAGCTTTGATGCACCTGTACTGACCTCGCCTTCTGGATGATAGCGGGATGAACAGGCAGTGGCTCGGGTGGTTGATGTCCTTGATGATCTTTATGGCCTTCCTGTAACATCGGGTGGTGTAGGTGTCCCGGAGGGCAGGTAGTTTGCCCCCGGTGATGCGTTGTGCAGACCTCACTACCCTCTGGAGAGCCTTCCGGTTGAGGGCGGAGCAGTTGCCGTACCAGGCGGTGATACAGCCCGCCAGGATGCTCTCGATTGTGCATCTGTAGAAGTTTGTGAGTGCTTTTGGTGACAAGCCGAATTTCTTCAGCCTCCTGAGGTTGAAGAGGCGCTGCTGCGCCTTCTTCACGATGCTGTCTGTGTGAGTGGACCAATTCAGTTTGTCTGATGTGTATGTCGAGGAACTTAACTTGCTACCCTCTCCACTACTGTTCCATCGATGTGGATAGGGGGGTGTTCCCTCTGCTGTTTCCTGAAGTCCACAATCATCTCCTTAGTTTTGTTGACGTTGAGTGTGAGGTTATTTTCCTGACACCACACTCCGAGGGCCCTCACCTCCTCCCTGTAGGCCGTCTCGTCGTTGTTGGTAATCAAGCCTACCACTGTTGTGTCGTCCGCAAACTTGATGATTGAGTTGGAGGCGTGCGTGGCCACGCAGTCGTGGGTGAACAGGGAGTACAGGCGAGGGCTCAGAACGCACCCTTGTGGGGCCCCAGTGTTGAGGATCAGCGGGGAGGAGATGTTGTTACCTACCCTCACCACCTGGGGGCGGCCCGTCAGGAAGTCCAGTACCCAGTTGCACAGGGCGGGGTCGAGACCCAGGGTCTCGAGCTTGATGACGAGCTTGGAGGGTACTATGGTGTTGAATGCCGAGCTGTAGTTGATGAACAGCATTCTCACCTAGGTATTCCTCTTGTCCAGATGGGTTAGGGCAGTGTGGTTGAGATTGCATCGTCTGTGGACCTATTTGGGCGGTAAGCAAGTTGGAGTGGGTCTAGGGTGTCAGGTAGGGTGGAGGTGATATGGTCCTTGACTAGTCTCTCAAAGCACTTCATGATAACGGAAGTGAGTGCTACGGGGCGGTAGTCGTTTAGCTCAGTTTCCTTAGCTTTCTTGGGAACAGGAACAATGGTGGCCCTCTTGAAGCATGTGGGAACAGCAGACTGGTATAGGGATTGATTGAATATGTCCATAAACACACCGGCCAGCTGGTCTGCGCATGCTCTGAGGGCGCGGCTGGGGATGCCGTCTGGGCCTGCAGCCTTGCGAGGGTTAACACGTTTAAATGTCTTACTCACCTCGGCTGCAGTGAAGGAGAGACCGCATGTTTTCGTTGCAGGTCGTGTCAGTGGCACTGTATTGTCCTCAAAGCGGGGGAAAAAAGTTAAAAGTTATAGCAAAAAAGTTATTTAGTCTGCCTGGGAGCAAGACATCCTGGTCCGTGACTGGGCTGGATTTCTTCCTGTAGTCCGTGATTGACTGTAGACCCTGCCACATGCCTCTTGTGTCTGAGCCGTTGAATTGAGATTCTACTTTGTCTCTGTACTGACGCTTAGCTTGTTTGATAGCCTTGCGGAGGGAATAGCTGCACTGTTTGTATTCGGTCATGTTACCAGACACCTTGCCCTGATTAAAAGCAGTGGTTCGCGCTTTCAGTTTCACGCGAATGCTGCCATCAATCCACGGTTTCTGGTTAGGGAATGTTTTAATCGTTGCTATGGGAACGACATATTCAACGCACGTTCTAATGAACTCGCACACCGAATCAGCGTATTCGTCAATATTGTTATCTGACGCAATACGAAACATATCCCAGTCCACGTGATGGAAGCAGTCTTGGAGTGTGGAGTCAGCTTGGTCGGACCAGCGTTGGACAGACCTCAGGGTGGGAGCCTCTTGTTTTAGTTTCTGTCTGTAGGCAGGGATCAACAAAATGGAGTCGTGGTCAGCTTTTCCGAAAGGGGGGCGGGGCCTTATATGCGTCGCGGAAGTTAGAGTAACAATGATCCAAGGTCTTTCCACCCCTGGTTGCGCAATCGATATGCTGATAAAATTTAGGGAGTCTTGTTTTCAGATTAGCCTTGTTAAAATCCCCAGCTACAATGAATGCAGCCTCTGGATAAATGGGTTCCAGTTTGCAAAGAGTTAAATAAAGTTCGTTCAGAGCCATCGATGTGTCTGCTTGGGGGGGGATATATACGGCTGTGATTATAATCGAAGAGAATTCTCTTGGTAGATAATGCGGTCTACATTTGATTGTGAGGAATTCTAAATCAGGTGAACAGAAGGATTTGAGAAATTGAGAATATTGAGAAACCAGCTCAATGTGGGTTCAATCCAGACTCCCAGGTACTGATATTGAGAAACCAGCTCAGTGTGGGCTCAATCCAGACTCCCAGGTACTGATATTGAGAAACCAGCTCAGTGTGGGCTCAATCCAGGTACTGATATTGAGAAACCAGCTCAGTGTGGGCTCAATCCAGACTCCCAGGTACTGATATTGAGAAACCAGCTCAGTGTGGGCTCAATCCAGGTACTGATATTGAGAAACCAGCTCAGTGTGGGCTCAATCCAGACTCCCAGGTACTGATATTGAGAAACCAGCTCAGTGTGGGCTCAGTGGCAGCACATATGCAGATTTCCTTGCTTTTGGAAAACTTCCTGGTAACAACGTTAAATTAAAAATGTGGGCTACTGAGACAGCAATAAGAGGTGATGCACACTTCAGCACAACCAGGCTCCAAATGATCAGCCCCTGGGGATTTTATCATGTCTAACATTAACAAAGCATCCAGGACTTCTTGATCAGTGAATTTCAGAAAAAGGAAAACTCCTGAGCAGCATTTTCACTGTCAATCAATAGATTTCCACCAAGCTGCCTTTGAAATACATTCAGAGATAATGGTGATTTACACCCATTAATGATATCCATGTTGTCAGTAATAGGGCCAGGGAATCTAAATTAATTAATTTATTGAGGGAGAGAAGAAGAGATACATCTTCAGGGATTTAACAGCTTCCCAAAATGTAGCCGAGTTCCCTGTACATTCAGATAGTGTATTAGCATAATGATCGGATTTAGCTTTTTTAAACTTTTTTTTTTACACGGATTTCTCAACTGCCTGAAAGACTGCCAGTCTGGGAATCTAGCTTTGGCCCAGGCAGCATCTCTATTGTGCATGACTTCAGATAGCTCTGGACTGAACCAAGGGCAAGACCTACTTTTAATTCTAAGGGAACATGTTTATCTACAATACAATGTAAAACATGAGACGTGGTTCAGAGCCCACTGTGGGTCAGGTACAGAAGCAATACAAAGTCACCAAAATAAAGGTCACAAATAAAAGGCCAGTTCATTGAAATGTTTAAAATGTCTCTCGTTGATAAAATGAGGCTTGGATTGAGGCATCTGTATATCCCTGACACATACAATGGGACAGCGGTCACTAATATCCAAAGCAAATACCCCAGAATATTACTCTGGAGTATTTGTAAATATGAGGTCAATCAAAGTCGATTTCATAGAGTCCTTTAAGTTTGGACGAGTGGGCTTTGTAATCAGCTGGGTCAAATTTAGATTAGTACAACAGTCATGTAGACAGTCAGCTTCCAGCATCCATACAAGATTAAAATCTCCAGCGATCAACACCTCTGGGGTAATAACAATGGCAATTAAATGAGGGAGTTTGTTTAGTACACACTTCTTGGCCGAAGGTGGACGGTAGATTCCTTTAACTGTTATTTTTGAGTTTGCCTTTCCTACCAGCCCTTAACACATTGTAACCATACATAGAAACACCACAACCGTTGCCCTTCCTACCAGCCCTAAACACATTGTAACCATACATAGAAACACCACAACCGTTGCCCTTCCTACCAGCCCTAAACACATTGTAACCATCCATAGCAACACCACCACCGTTACCTTTCCTACCAGCCCTAAACACATTGTAACCATCCATAGTAACACCACCACCGTTACCTTTCCTACCAGCCCTAAACACATTGTAACCATCCATAGCAACACCACCACCGTTACCTTTCCTACCAGCCCTAAACACATTGTAACCATCCATAGTAACACCACCACCGTTACCTTTCCTACCAGCCCTAAACACATTGTAACCATCCATAGTAACACCACCACCGTTACCTTTCCTACCAGCCCTAAACACATTGTAACCATCCATAGTAACACCACCACCGTTGCCTTTCCTACCAGCCCTAAACACATTGTAACCATCCATAGAAACACCACCACCGTTACCTTTCCTACCAGCCCTAAACACATTGTAACCATCCATAGTAACACCACCACCGTTACCTTTCCTACCAGCCCTAAACACATTGTAACCATCCATAGTAACACCACCACCGTTGCCTTTCCTACCAAGCCCTAAACACATTGTAACCATCCATAGTAACACCACCACCATTACCTTTCCTACCAGCCCTAAACACATTGTAACCATCCATAGCAACATCAGAGTCCAGGATTTTATCAGTTATCGGTCTCAGATACAATACAAAATATCAGGGTCTGCCTGAGAGGCCCAGATCTGGACATTTTTTAGGTAATGAACTACAAATATTAAAATGTAAAAATGTATTTTCTTCTAAAATCATACAGAGTTTCAATATATAATAATAATAAAACAAAAAGATTAGATTATAAGGAGGAATAGCAATGATGTTTCTCTGGGTAGCACCATTATGTCACCACCTTCAGATACAACATGTAGAACTCTCATAGAGACTAAAGAACATTTCTCTGGGTAGCACCATTATGTCACCACCTTCAGATACAACATATAGAACTCTCAGTGACCAATGAGAAGATGATAAAAACAGACTTCCATATAATGATAATATTGTCCTCACATTAATTTAGTTGACCAAGAACCTTTCCAGTGTTTGATGACATCAGCCGGGAGCCATTTTCACCCAGGTGAATTCCTTCTTCCAGAAAGTAGCCTATTCCAGAACGAGTCAGATTTGTCGACGAAGGACTTACCCGGGTCCTTGGTCAGACGCATTAACCACTGGGGAAGAGACCAAAAGACGGCAACACTCAGTCCCCACAACGACGAGGAGATGGAATTGGGGCCAGAGACAATGAAACGTCCTGCTAACTTCTGTGCATTCTCCAAGAGTCTCTTAGCTTTACAGAGTTCACACACATAATATCATTAGACCCAATATGCAACACAACTGTTTTCAGAGCAGGTTTCTTGATGGTGGGCATGACTTCTGATAACTTAGGGTTAGGGTGTAATACCTTCGCTCCAGGAAAACAAAGGTACGGGTATTTCTGACTTCCACCAATCTAACCACGGAGCTTCCTGTAATAATGGTTGATGGTTGCTGTCCATATCAAGGTGTTGGGACTCTGTTGATAACCAGGTGTAACAGTGGTAAGGTGTTGGGACTCTGCTGATAACCAGGTGTAGCAGTGGTAAGGTGTTGGGACTCTGCTGATAGCCAGGTATAACAGTGGTAAGGTGTTGGGACTCTGCTGATAGTCAGGTGTAGCAGTGGTAAGGTGTTGGGACTCTGCTGATAGTCAGGTGTATCAGTGGTAAGGTGTTGGGACTCTGCTGATAACCAGGTATAACAGTGGTAAGGTGTTGGGACTCTGCTGATAACCAGGTGTAACAGTGGTAAGGTGTTGGGACTCTGCTGATAACCAGGTGTAGCAGTGGTAAGGTGTTGGGACTCTGCTGATAACCAGGTGTAGCAGTGGTAAGGTGTTGGGACTCTGTTGATAACCAGGTGTAACAGTGGTGTTGGGACTCTGCTGATAACCAGGTGTAACAGTGGTAAGGTGTTGGGACTCTGTTGATAACCAGGTGTAACAGTGGTGTTGGGACTCTGCTGATAACCAGGTGTAACAGTGGTAAGGTGTTGGGACTCTGCTGATAACCAGGTGTAGCAGTGGTAAGGTGTTGGGACTCTGCTGATAACCAGGTGTAACAGTGGTGTTGGGACTCTGCTGATAACCAGGTGTAACAGTGGTAAGGTGTTGGGACTCTGCTGATAACCAGGTGTAACAGTGGTAAGGTGTTGGGACTCTGCTGATAACCAGGTGTAGCAGTGGTAAGGTGTTGGGACTCTGATAACCAGGTGTAACAGTGGTAAGGTGTTGGGACTCTGCTGATAACCAGGTGTAGCAGTGGTAAGGTGTTGGGACTCTGATAACCAGGTGTAACAGTGGTAAGGTGTTGGGACTCTGCTGTTGGGACTCTGCTGATAACCAGGTGTAACAGTGGTAAGGTGTTGGGACTCTGCTGATAACCAGGTGTAACAGTGGTAAGGTGTTGGGACTCTGCTGTTGGGACTCTGCTGATAACCAGGTGTAACAGTGGTAAGGTGTTGGGACTCTGCTGATAGCCAGGTGTAACAGTGGTAAGGTGTTGGGACTCTGCTGATAACCAGGTGTAACAGTGGTAAGGTGTTGGGACTCTGTTGATATCCAGGTGTAACAGTGGTAAGGTGTTGGGACTCTGCTGATAGTCAGGTGTATCAGTGGTAAGGTGTTGGGACTCTGTTGATAACCAGGTGTAACAGTGGTAAGGTGTTGGGACTCTGCTGATAGCCAGGTGTAACAGTGGTAAGGTGTTGGGACTCTGCTGATAACCAGGTGTAGCAGTGGTAAGGTGTTGGGACTCTGCTGATAACCAGGTGTAACAGTGGTGTTGGGACTCTGCTGATAACCAGGTGTAACAGTGGTGTTGGGACTCTGCTGATAACCAGGTGTAGCAGTGGTAAGGTGTTGGGACTCTGCTGATAACCAGGTGTAACAGTGGTAAGGTGTTGGGACTCTACTGATAACCAGGTGTAACAGTGGTAAGGTGTTGGGACTCTGCTGATAACCAGGTGTAACAGTGGTAAGGTGTTGGGACTCTGCTGATAACCAGGTGTAACAGTGGTAAGGTGTTGGGACTCTGCTGATAACCAGGTGTAGCAGTGGTAAGGTGTTGGGACTCTGTTGATAACCAGGTGTAGCAGTGGTAAGGTGTTGGGACTCTGCTGATAACCAGGTGTAACAGTGGTAAGGTGTTGGTACTCTGCTGATAACCAGGTGTAGCAGTGGTAAGGTGTTGGGACTCTACTGATAACCAGGTGTAACAGTGGTAAGGTGTTGGGACTCTGCTGATAGCCAGGTGTAACAGTGGTAAGGTGTTGGGACTCTGCTGATAACCAGGTGTAGCAGTGGTAAGGTGTTGGTACTCTGCTGATAGCCAGGTGTAACAGTGGTAAGGTGTTGGTACTCTGCTGATAACCAGGTGTAACAGTGGTAAGGTGTTGGGACTCTGCTGATAACCAGGTGTAGCAGTGGTAAGGTGTTGGGACTCTGCTGATAACCAGGTGTAACAGTGGTAAGGTGTTGGTACTCTGCTGATAGCCAGGTGTAACAGTGGTAAGGTGTTGGGACTCTGCTGATAACCAGGTGTAACAGTGGTAAGGTGTTGGGACTCTGCTGATAACCAGGTGTAACAGTGGTGTTGGGACTCTGCTGATAACCAGGTGTAACAGTGGTAAGGTGTTGGGACTCTGCTGATAACCAGGTGTAACAGTGGTAAGGTGTTGGGACTCGACAGGTAAAATGTTACCGTAATACAGTGGGGCAAACAAGTATTTAGTCAGCCACCAATTGTGCAAGTTCTCCCACTTAAAAATATAAGGCCTGTAATTTTCATCATAGGTACACTTCAACTATGACAGACAAAATGAGAAAAAAATCTAGAAAATCACATTGTGGCGTTTTTAATTAATTTATTTGCAAATTATGGTGGAAAATAAGTATTTGGTCACCTACAAACTGGCAAGATATCTGGCTCTCACAGACCTGTAACTTACTCTTTAAGAGGCTCCTCTGTCCTCCACTCGTTACCTGTATTAATGGCACCTGTTTGAACTTGTTATCAGTATAAAAGACACCTGTCCACAACCTCAAACAGTCACACTCCAAACTCCACTATGGCCAAGACCAACGAGCTGTCAAAGGACACCTGAAACAACATTGTAGACCTGCACCAGGCTGGCAAGACTGAATCTGCAATAGGTAAGCAGCTTGGTTTGAAGAAATCAACTGTGGGAGCAATTATTAGGAAATGGAAGACATACAAGATCCTGCAGTGCCAGACGTGTCTCCCTGCTTAAGCCAGTACATGTCCCCCAGTACATGCCAGTACGTGTCCCCCAGTACAGCCAGTACAGGCCCGTCTGAAATTTGCTAGAGAGCATTTGGATGATCCAGAAGAAGATTGGGAGAATGTCATATGGTCAGATGAAACCAAAATATAACTTTTTGGTAAAAACTCAACTCGTCGTGTTTGGAGGACAAAGAATGCTGAGTTGCATCCAAAGAACACCACACCTACTGTGAAGCATGGGGGTGGAAACATCATGCTTTGGGGCTGTTTTTCTGCAAAGGGACCGTGTAAAGGAAAGAATGAATGGGGCCATGTATTGTGAGATTTTGAGTGAAAACCTCCTTCAATCAGCAAGGGCATTGAAGATGAAACATGGCTGGGTCTTTCATCATGACAATGATCCCAAACACACCGCCCAGGCAATGAAGGAGTGGCTTCGTAAGAAGCATTTCAAGGTCCTGGAGTGGTCTAGCCAGTCTCCAGATCTCAAACCCATAGAAAATCTTTGGAGGGAGTTGAAAGTCTGTGTTGCCCAGCAACAGCCCCACCTGTTTGTGTCTCAGCCACCAGGTCTCAACCCAGAGGGGGTTTAAAGGGGGTTTGTGTCTCAGCCACCAGGTCTCAACCCAGAGGGGGTTTAAAGGGGGTTTGTGTCTCAGTCACCAGATCTCAACCCAGAGGGGGTTTAAAGGGGGTTTGTGTCTCAGTCACCAGATCTCAACCCAGAGGGGGTTTAAAGGGGTTGGTGTCTCAGTCACCAGATCTCAACCCAGAGGGGGTTTAAAGGGGGTTGGTGTCTCAGTCACCAGATCTCAACCCAGAGGGGGTTTAAAGGGGTTGGTGTCTCAGTCACCAGATCTCAACCCAGAGGGGGTTTAAAGGGGTTGGTGTCTCAGTCACCAGATCTCAACCCAGAGGGGGTTTAAAGGGGTTGGTGTCTCAGCCACCAGATCTCAACCCAGAGGGGGTTTAAAGGGGGTTGGTGTCTCAGTCACCAGATCTCAACCCAGAGGGGGTTTAAAGGGGGTTTGTGTCTCAGTCACCAGATCTCAACCCAGAGGGGGTTTAAAGGGGTTGGTGTCTTAGTCACCAGATCTCAACCCAGAGGGGGTTTAAAGGGGTTGGTGTCTCAGTCACCAGATCTCAAGCCAGAGGGGGTTTAAAGGGGTTTGTGTCTCAGCCACCAGATCTCAACCCAGAGGGGGTTTAAAGGGGTTTGTGTCTCAGTCACCAGATCTCAAGCCATATGAACTTTTATGGTAAATTCTGAAGCGGCGTCTGATAGTGTTTTCCATCAACAAAACACCAAATGATGTCATTTCTCATGGAAGAATGGATGTCTAATCCCTCCTATAGAGTTCCAGACACTTGTAGAATCTATACCAAGGTGCATTGAAGGTGTTCTGGCTGGTGGTGACCGAATGCCCTCTAAACAGTTACCGGTATCTCTCAGTTACCAGTTACCTGTATCTCTCTCCCCTCCTCAGAGCAGGTGAGTCTCCAGTATTGTGTCAGTTACCTGTATCTCTCCCTCCTCAGAGCAGGTGAGTCTCCAGTATTGTGTCAGTTACCTGTATCTCTCTCCCTCCTCAGAGCAGGTGAGTCTCCTGTATTGTGTCAGTTACCTGTATCTCTCCCTCCTCAGAGCAGGTGAGTCTCCTGTATTGTGTCAGTTACCTGTATCTCTCCCCTCCTCAGAGCAGGTGAGTCTCCTGTATTGTGTCAGTTATCGGTATCTCTCCCCTCCTCAGAGCAGGTGAGTCTCCTGTATTGTGTGTCAGTTACCTGTATCTCTCTCCCCTCCTCAGAGCAGGTGAGTCTCCTGTATTGTGTGTCAGTTACCTGTATCTCTCTCCCCTCCTCAGAGCAGGTGAGTCTCCAGTATTGTGTCAGTTACCTGTATCTCTCCCCTCCTCAGAGCAGGTGAGTCTCCTGTATTGTGTCAGTTACCTGTATCTCTCCCTCCTCAGAGCAGGTGAGTCTCCTGTATTGTGTCAGTTACCTGTATCTCTCCCTCCTCAGAGCAGGTGAGTCTCCTGTATTGTGTGTCAGTTACCTGTATCTCTCCCTCCTCAGAGCAGGTGAGTCTCCTGTATTGTGTCAGTTACCTGTATCTCTCTCTCCCTCCTCAGAGCAGGTGAGTCTCCAGTATTGTGTCAGTTACCTGTATCTCTCTCCCCTCCTCAGAGCAGGTGAGTCTCCTGTATTGTGTCAGTTACCTGTATCTCTCTCCCCTCCTCAGAGCAGGTGAGTCTCCTGTATTGTGTCAGTTACCTGTATCTCTCCCCTCCTCAGAGCAGGTGAGTCTCCTGTATTGTGTCAGTTACCTGTATCTCTCTCCCCTCCTCAGAGCAGGTGAGTCTCCTGTATTGTGTCAGTTACCTGTATCTCTCCCCTCCTCAGAGCAGGTGAGTCTCTCTCCAGTATTGTGTGTCAGTTACCTGTATCTCTCTCCCCTCCTCAGAGCAGGTGAGTCTCCAGTATTGTGTCAGTTACCTGTATCTCTCCCTCCTCAGAGCAGGTGAGTCTCCAGTATTGTGTCAGTTACCTGTATCTCTCTCCCCTCCTCAGAGCAGGTGAGTCTCCTGTATTGTGTCAGTTACCTGTATCTCTCCCCTCCTCAGAGCAGGTGAGTCTCCTGTATTGTGTCAGTTACCTGTATCTCTCCCTCCTCAGAGCAGGTGAGTCTCCAGTATTGTGTCAGTTACCTGCATCTCTCTCCCCTCCTCAGAGCAGGTGAGTCTCCTGTATTGTGTCAGTTACCTGTATCTCTCCCCTCCTCAGAGCAGGTGAGTCTCCTGTATTGTGTCAGTTACCTGTATCTCTCTCCCTCCTCAGAGCAGGTGAGTCTCCTGTATTGTGTCAGTTACCTGTATCTCTCCCCTCCTCAGAGCAGGTGAGTCTCCTGTATTGTGTCAGTTACCTGTATCTCTCTCCCCTCCTCAGAGCAGGTGAGTCTCCTGTATTGTGTCAGTTACCTGTATCTCTCCCCTCCTCAGAGCAGGTGAGTCTCCTGTATTGTGTCAGTTACCTGTATCTCTCCCCTCCTCAGAGCAGGTGAGTCTCCAGTATTGTGTCAGTTACCTGTATCTCTCTCCCCTCCTCAGAGCAGGTGAGTCTCCAGTATTGTGTCAGTTACCTGTATCTCTCCCCTCCTCAGAGCAGGTGAGTCTCCTGTATTGTGTCAGTTACCTGTATCTCTCTCCCCTCCTCAGAGCAGGTGAGTCTCCTGTATTGTGTCAGTTACCTGTATCTCTCCCCTCCTCAGAGCAGGTGAGTCTCCAGTATTGTGATCAAACAGACGTCTGACCTCAGGGAGCCCATCCCAATGAAATGTACTAGAACATGAAATATTGGACAACAAAGCATTGACACACTGACCGTAAAGAAACACCATTTCAGAATCAACACAACCAATTAGACGGGATATAGATAGATGGGTTTTACAGTCTGTCTGACATCCTCTCTGACAGAACCATTTAAATATGACCCAGAAGGATAACGCAGGGGGAAGGGCGCAGGGGGAAGGGGCGCAGGGGGAAGGTGCGCGGGGAAGGTGCGCAGGGGGAAAAGGGCGCAGGGGGAAAAGGGCGCAGGGGGAAAAGGGCGCAGGGGGAAAAGGGCGCAGGGGGAAAAGGGCGCAGGGGGAAAAGGGCGCGACCAAACAGATGTGGGACCATATCATAGCTGGATAGTTTTATTCTGTACAAAGTGTTTCAGTCTGATAAACATGGTACAACTCATCAAATCTGTGCTACTTCAACATATTTACAACTTCACTCATATACAAAAATACATCCATTTATTTTGAACATTTCTCCTTTCTTTACACAGACACCCATCCAGAGGGAGATCGATAGGAAACCACCCACCAACCACGAGGCCTCCCATTGGACAGGGCAGCGGGTTTCCACCAATAAGAGGGAATTTAACATGGATGTTCCCTTCTCCGTCACGCCACCCCCCTCAGATAACCACTACTGTCCTCCCCACCGTACTCACTCAGACCGCAGGACTCTAAAAGGTTCAGATATACAGTTAATATATGGTTATCACGTGATATGTAGAGGGAGGGACGCACTGAGAGGCAGTCCAGACAGACAACTCTGGACCTGGGGGGGGCAGTCCTGACAGACAGACAACTCTGGACCTTGGGGGACGCACTGAGAGGCAGTCCAGACAGACAACTCTGGACCTTGGGGGGTGCAGTCCTGACAGACAGACAACTCTAGACCGGGGGGCAGTCCTGACAGACAGACAACTCTGGACCTTGGGGGGGGGCAGTCCTGACAGACAGACAACTCTAGACCGGGGGGCCAGTCCTGACAGACAGACAACTCTGGATCTTGGGGGGGGCAGTCCTGACAGACAGACAACTCTGGACCTGGGGGGGGCAGTCCTGACAGACAGACAACTCTGGACCTTGGGGGGCAGTCCTGACAGACAGACAACTCTGGACCTGGGGGGGGGCAGTCCTGACAGACAGACAACTCTGGACCTGGGGGGCAGTCCTGACAGACAGACAACTCTAGACCGGGGGGCAGTCCTGACAGACAGACAACTCTGGACCTTGGGGGCAGTCCTGACAGACAGACAACTCTGGACCTTGGGGGGGGCAGTCCTGACAGACAGACAACTCTGGACCTTGGGGGAGGCAGTCCTGACAGACAGAAAACTCTAGACCTTGGGGGCCAGTCCTGACAGACAGAAAACTCTAGACCTTGGGGGCCAGTCCTGACAGACAGAAAGCTCTGGACCTTGGGGGGGCCAGTCCTGACAGACAGAAAACTCTGGACCTTGGGGGGCCAGTCCTGACAGACAGACAACTCTGGAGTTTTTGGTATCTTGTAGATATTGCACTATGATAGAGAAGGGGAGAGAGGGATGGGGGGGCAGGGGATTGATTGTGCGTTAAACGGTACTCCCCTTCAGCGTGGGAGCGAGAGGCTGAGAACAGATCGGCACCAGAAGGGTGGAGCGAGAGGCCGAGAACAGATCGGCACCAGAAGGGTGGAGCGAGAGGCCGAGAACAGATCGGCACCAGAAGGGTGGAGCGAGAGGCCGAGAACAGATCGGCACCAGAAGGGTGGAGCGAGAGGCTGAGAACAGATCGGCACCAGAAGGGTGGAGCGAGAGGCCGAGAACAGATCGGCACCAGGAGGGTGGAGCGAGAGGCCGAGAACAGATCGGCACCAGGAGGGTGGAGCGAGAGGCTGAGAACAGATCGGCACCAGAAGGGTGGAGCGAGAGGCTGAGAACAGATCGGCACCAGGAGGGTGGAGCGAGAGGCTGAGAACAGATCGGCACCAGGAGGGTGGAGCGAGAGGCTGAGAACAGATCGGCACCAGAAGGGTGGAGCGAGAGGCAGAGAACAGATCGGCACCAGAAGGGTGGAGCGAGAGGCTGAGAACAGATCGGCACCAGAAGGGTGGAGCGAGAGGCTGAGAACAGATCGGCACCAGAAGGGTAGAGCGAGAGAAAGGTTAAAAGGGTCATGTCTGGAGAGTTCACCCTTCACTCAGACCCCTCTTCTTAGATCCTACATTCCTTCCTCCTCCTCATTTGCCCTGAAAGTTACTGAGCTCCATCTCATCTTTGAGTCGTCTCTGCTGGGCGAACAGAGAGCTGAAGGGGTACAGTTTCGCCTTGGCTGGGTATCTCTGTCCCGCTATATCCACCTCATAATCTCCCCTGTTGATGAAGTCTGGGGTCACCGCGGCAGGGAGCCGTCCAGGGAGGGCGGCGAGACAAAGCCCAGACACACGTGTCTTTCCAGGGTGTAGGAGTAGGCAGAGGAGGTGGTGGTACCACACAGCTCCCCATTCCTGAAGAGACAGAGAGACGAGACAGACAGATGAGACAGAGAGAGAGACATAGAGAAACAGACAGAGAGAGAAAGAGACAGAGAAAGAGAGACAGAAAGAGAGAGAGAGAGAGAGACAAGATGATAGAGACAGAGACGGAGAGAGAAAGACAGAGAGACAGAAAGAGAGCGACAGAGAGAGAGAAAGAGAGCATTAGATGGTGAAAATAAAATATTATTGATCCTGTAACCCTCTTCATCCAGACTGTGTGTGTAAGGCAGTTTAGGGGTTCAGAGGCTAGGGCAGTTTAGGGGTTCAGAGGCTAGGGCAGTTTAGGGGTTCAGAGGCTAGGCAGTTTAGGGGTTCAGAGGCTAGGGCAGTTTAGGGGTTCAGAGGCTAGGGCAGTTTAGGGGTTCAGAGGCTAGGGCAGTTTAGGGGTTCAGAGGCTAGGGCAGTTTAGGGGTTCAGAGGCTAGGGCAGTTTAGGGGTTTAGAGGCTAGGGCAGTTTAGGGGTTTAGAGGCTAGGCAGCGGACAGCTACTATTGTAGTGTCTGCTGAGCAGTTTAGGGGTTCAGAGGCTTGTCTAACCTGTAGATGGGTTCTCCCCACCAGGGCCACAGGTCCAGCTCTGTGTCATGATCCTCCAGGACCAACATGATGAAGCGACGGCTCACCCCCTCCTGACGCTGATGCAGCAGAGACGCTCGACCCAGGAAGTCTATGTCCTGGAGGAGGGGACAGAGAGAGGAAGAGGAGGGGACAGAGAGAGGAGGAGGAGGGGACAGAGAGAGGAGGAGGAGGGGACAGAGAGAGGAGGAGGAGGGGACAGAGAGAGGAGGAGGAGGGGACAGAGAGAGGAGGAGGAGGGGACAGAGAGAGGAGGAGGAGGGGACAGAGAGAGGAGGAGGAGGGGACAGAGAGAGGAAGAGGAGGGGACAGAGAGAGGAAGAGGGGACAGAGAGATTAGGATGGGGTACAGAGAGATTAGGGGAGGGGGTACAGAGAGAGGAGGAGGGGGTACAGAGAGAGGAGGAGGGGGTACAGAGAGAGGAGGAGGGGGTACAGAGAGAGGAGGAGGGGGTACAGAGAGAGGAGGAGGGTGTACAGAGAGAGGAGGAGGGTACAGAGAGAGGAGGAGGGGGTACAGAGAGAGGAGGAGGGGGTACAGAGAGAGGAGGGGACAGAGAGATTAGGATGGGGGATAGAGAGAGGAGGAGGGGATAAGACCAAACATCAACCAGACCTCATCAGTAACACAGTACAGGACTAAGGACCTGTTCAGACCAAACTAAATATTGGGGTCCGTGGGTCGTACCGTGTCAAACTTGACCCTGAACTCCCGTCCACACTCCAGGGGAGTGGTGAAAGGATCCAGGTCCTGACCCCAGAAGGCAAAGAACTTCTCTATTCGGAGAGAACGCAGGGCGTAGTACCCAGCGTTACGGATCCCGTACTTCTGGCCCACTGACATCACCTCGTTGTAGACATGGAGCGCATACTGGAGGAGACGAGGGGGAGAGGGAGAGAGAGGGGGAGAGGGAGAGAGAGAAGGGGAGAGGGAGAGAGAGAAGGGGAGAGGGAGAGAGAGAAGGGGAGAGAGAGAGAAGGGGAGAGAGAGAGACAGAGGGGGGAGAGAGAGAAAGAGAGGGAGGGAGGTAGGGGAGAGAGAGAGACAGAGGGGAGAGAGAGAGAAAGAGAGGGAGGGAGGTAGGGGAGAGAGAGAGACAGAGGGGGGGAGAGAGAGAAAGAGAGGGAGGGAGGAGAGAGAGAGGGAGGGAGGTAGGGGAGAGAGGGAGGTGGGAGGGAGAGAGAGAGAAGGAGGGGGAGAGAAGGGGGAAAGAGAGAGAGACAGAGATAGGGAGGGAGGAGAGAGACAGAGATAGGGAGGAGAGAGAGAGGGAGGTAGGGGAGAGAGAGAAAGAGAGACAGAGGAGAGAGAGAGGGAGGGAAGAGAGAGAGAGAGAGTGAGAGAGAGGGAGGAGAGAGAGAGGGAGGTAGGGGAGAGAGAGAGAGAGAGAGGGAGGGAGGAGAGAGAGAGGGAGGTAGGGGAGAGAGAGAAAGAGAGACAGAGGAGAGAGAGAGGGAGGGAAGAGAGAGAGAGAGAGAGCGAGAGAGAGGGAGGAGAGAGAGAGGGAGGTAGGGGGAGAGAGAGAGAGAGAGAGAGGGAGGGAGGAGAGAGAGAGAGAGAGAGGGAGGGAGGAGAGAGAGAGGGAGGGAGGAGAGAGAGAAGGAGAGAGAGAAGGAGAGAGAGAGAGAAGGAGAGAGAGAGGAGAGAGAGAGAGGAGAGAGAGAGGGAGGTGGGAGGGAGAGAGAAGGAGAGAGAGAAGGAGAGGGAAAAGGAGAGAGGGAGGGAGGGAGAGAGAGAGGGGGGAAGAGGATGTATCAATAACAGTGTGTGATAACAAAATGTCACCTCAAACACACATCTTATTTTACTGATGAAGCACATACAGCATGTGATTGTGTTCAGACACAAACCAGTAGTGTATATAGACCAGTAGTATATAACCAGTAGTATATATAGACCAGTAGTATATAACTAGTAGTGTATATAGACCAGTAGTATATAGCCAGTAGTATATAGACCAGTAGTATATAACCAGTAGTATATATAGACCAGTAGTATATAACCAGTAGTATATAACCAGTAGTATATAACTAGAAGTGTATATAGACTAGTAGTATATAACCAGTAGTGTATATATAGACCAGTAGTATATAACCAGTAGTATATATAGACCAGTAGTATATAACTAGTAGTGTATATAGACTAGTAGTATATAACCAGTAGTATATATAGACCAGTAGTGTATATAGACCAGTAGTATATAACCAGTAGTATATAACTAGTAGTGTATAGTAGCACAGTAGTATATAACCAGTAGTATATAACCAGTAGTGTATAGTAGACAAGTAGTATATAACCAGTAGTATATAAACAGTAGTGTAGAGTAGACAACTAGTATATAACCAGTAGTATTTAAACAGTAGTGTAGAGTAGACCAGTAGTTTATAACCAATAGTATATAACCAGTAGTATATAAACAGTAGTGTAGAGTAGACAACTAGTATATAACCAGTAGTATATAACCAGTAGTATAGAGTATACCAGTAGTATATAATAGACAAGTAGTATATAACTACTAGTATATAAACAGTAGTGTAGAGTATACCAGTAGTATATAACCAGTAGTATATAATAGACTAGTAGTATATAACCAGTAGTATATAACCGGTAGTGTACAGTAGACCAGTAGTATATAACCAGTAGTATATAACTAGTAGTATATAACCAGTGGTATATAGTAGACTAGTAGTATATAACCAGTAGTGTAGAGTAGACCAGTAGTATATAACCAGTAGTGTAGAGTAGACCAGTAGTATATACCCAGTAGTGTATAGTAGACTAGTAGTGTTTCACCAGTTGTATATAACCAGTAGTGTATAGTAGACTAGTAGTGTTTAACCAGTAGTGTACAGTAGACCAGTAGTATATAACCAGTAGTATATAACCAGTAGTGTATAACTAGTAGTGTATAACCAGTAGTATATAGTATAGTGTATATCTCACCTCTATAGGTATGTAAAGCATGAAGTATATAGTATATAGTAGTATATAACCAGTAGTGTATAGTAGTATATAACTAGTAGTATATAGTAGTATATAACTAGTAGTATATAACCAGTAGTATATAGTAGTATATAACTAGTAGTATATAACCAGTAGTGTATAGTAGTATATAACTAGTAGTATATAACCAGTAGTATATAGTAGTATATAACTAGTAGTATATAACCAGTAGTATATAACCAGTAGAGTATAACCAGTAGTATATAGTATAGTGTGTATCTCACCTCTATAGGTATGTAAAGCATGAAGTATATAGTATATAGTAGTATATAACCAGTAGTGTATAGTAGTATATAACTAGTAGTATATAACCAGTAGTGTATAGTAGTATATAACTAGTAGTATATAACCAGTAGTATAGTAGTATATAACTAGTAGTATATAACTAGTAGTATATAGTAGTATATAACTAGTAGTGTATAGTAGTATATAACCAGTAGTATATAGTAGTATATAACCAGTAGTATATAGTAGTATATAACTAGTAGTATATAACCAGTAGTATATAGTAGTATATAACTAGTAGTATATAGTAGTATATAACTAGTAGTGTATAGTAGTATATAACTAGTAGTGTATAGTAGTATATAACCAGTAGTATATAGTAGTATATAACTAGTAGTATATAGTAGTATATAACTAGTAGTGTATAGTAGTATATAACTAGTAGTGTATAGTAGTATATAACCAGTAGTATATAGTAGTATATAACTAGTAGTATATAACCAGTAGTGTATAGTAGTATATAACTAGTAGTATATAACCAGTAGTGTATAGTAGTATATAACCAGTAGTATATAGTAGTATATAACTAGTAGTATATAACCAGTAGTATATAGTAGTATATAACTAGTAGTATATAACCAGTAGTGTATAGTAGTATATAACTAGTAGTATATAACCAGTAGTGTATAGTAGTATATAACCAGTAGTATATAGTAGTATATAACTAGTAGTATATAACCAGTAGTATATAACTAGTAGTATATAACCAGTAGTATATAGTAGTATATAACTAGTAGTGTATAACCAGTAGTATATAGTATAGTGTATATCTCACCTCTATAGGTAGTATATAACTAGTAGTATATATAACTAGTAACTATATATAGTAGTATATAACTAGTAGTATATAACCAGTAGTGTATAGTAGTATATAACTAGTAGTATATAACTAGTAGTATATAGTAGTATATAACTAGTAGTGTATAGTAGTATATAACCAGTAGTATATAGTAGTATATAACCAGTAGTGTATAGTAGTATATAACTAGTAGTATATAACCAGTAGTATATAGTAGTATATAACTAGTAGTATATAGTAGTATATAACTAGTAGTGTATAGTAGTATATAACTAGTAGTGTATAGTAGTATATAACCAGTAGTATATAGTAGTATATAACTAGTAGTATATAACCAGTAGTATATAGTAGTATATAACTAGTAGTGTATAGTAGTATATAACTAGTAGTATATAACCAGTAGTATATAGTAGTATATAACTAGTAGTATATAACCAGTAGTATATAGTAGTATATAACCAGTAGAGTATAACCAGTAGTATATAGTAGTATATAACCAGTAGAGTATAACCAGTAGTACACTGCTCGAAAAAATAAAGGGAACACTTAAACACCACAATGTAACTCCAAGTCAATCACACTTCTGTGAAATCAAACTGTCCACTTAGGAAGCAACACTGATTGACAATAAATGTCTCATGCTGTTGTGCAAATGGAATAGACAACAGGTGGAAATTATAGGCAATTAGCAAGACACCCCCAATAAAGGAGTGGTTCTGCAGGTGGTGACCACAGACCACTTCTCAGTTCCTATGCTTCCTGGCTGATGTTTTGGTCGCTTTTGAATGCTGGCGGTGCTTTCACTCTAGTGGTAGCATGAGACGGAGTCTACAACCCACACAAGTGGCTCAGGTAGTGCAGCTCATCCAGGATGGCACATCAATGCCAGCTGTGGCAAGAAGGTTAGCTGTGTCTGTCAGCGTAGTGTCCAGAGCATGGAGGTGCTACCAGGAGACAGGCCAGTACATCAGGAGACGTGGAGGAGGCCGTAGGAGGGCAACAACCCAGCAGCAGGACCGCTACCTCCGCCTTTGTGCAAGGAGGAGCAGGAGGAGCACTGCCAGAGCCCTGCAAAATGACCTCCAGCAGGCCATAAATGTGCATATGTCTGCTCAAACGGTCAGAAACAGACTCCATGAGGGTGGTATGAGGGCACGACGTCCACAGGTGGGTCAGTCATGGTGTGGGGTGGCATTTACATTTACATATACTGACTAACTAATGGGTCCTCTGTTGGACAGACACCAGCCCTAACTAATGGGTCCTCTGTTGGACAGACACCAGCCCTAACTAATGGTTCCTCTGTTGGACAGACACCAGCCCTAACTAATGGGTCCTCTGTAGGACAGACACCAGCCCTAACTAATGGGTCCTCTGTAGGACAGACACCAGCTCTAACTAATGGGTCCTCTGTAGGACAGACACCAGCCCTAACTAATGGGTCCTCTGTAGGACAGACACCAGCCCTAACTAATGGGTCCTCTGTTGGACAGACACCAGCCCTAACTAATGGGTCCTCTGTAGGACAGACACCAGCCCTAACTAATGAGTCCTCTGGTTCCTCTGTAGGACAGACACCAGCCCTAACTAATGGTTCCTCTGTAGGACAGACACCAGCCCTAACTAATGAGTCCTCTGTAGGACAGACACCAGCCCTAACTAATGGTTCCTCTGTAGGACAGACACCAGCCCTAACTAATGGGTCCTCTGTTGGACAGACACCACCCTAACTAATGGTCCCTCTGGTTCCTCTGTAGGACAGACACCAGCTCTAACTAATGGTTCCTCTGGTTCCTCTGTAGGACAGACACCAGCCCTAACTAATGGGTCCTCTGTTGGACAGACACCAGCCCTAACTAATGGGTCCTCTGGTTCCTCTGTAGGACAGACACCATCCCTAACTAATGGTTCCTCTGTAGGACAGACACCAGCCCTAACTAATGGTCCCTCTGTTGGACAGACACCAGCCCTAACTAACGGGTCCTCTGTAGGACAGACACCAGCCCTAACTAATGGTCCCTCTGTTGGACAGACACCAGCCCTAACTAATGGTTCCTCTGTAGGACAGACACCATCCCTAACTAATGGTTCCTCTGGTTCCTCTGTAGGACAGACACCAGCCCTAACTAATGGTTCCTCTGGTTCCTCTGTTGGACAGACACCAGCCCCAACTAATGGGTCCTCTGTAGGACAGACACCAGCACTGACTAATGAGTCCTCTGCAGGACAGACACCAGCCCTAACTAATGGGTCCTCTGTAGGACAGACACCAGCTCTAACTAATGGGTCCTCTGTAGGACAGACACCAGCCATAACTAATGGTTCCTCTGTAGGACAGACACCAGCCCTAACTAATGGTTCCTCTGTAGGACAGACACCAGCACTGACTAATGAGTCCTCTGCAGGACAGACACCAGCCCTAACTAATGGGTCCTCTGTAGGACAGACACCAGCTCTAACTAATGGGTCCTCTGTAGGACAGACACCAGCCATAACTAATGGTTCCTCTGTAGGACAGACACCAGCCCTAACTAATGGTTCCTCTGGTTCCTCTGTAGGACAGACACCAGCTCTAACTAATGGTTCCTCTGTAGGACAGACACCAGCCCTAACTAATGGTTCCTCTGTAGGACAGACACCAGCCCTAACTAATGGTTCCTCTGTAGGACAGACACCAGCACTGACTAATGAGTCCTCTGCAGGACAGACACCAGCCCTAACTAATGGGTCCTCTGTAGGACAGACACCAGCTCTAACTAATGGGTCCTCTGTAGGACAGACACCAGCCATAACTAATGGTTCCTCTGGTCCCTCTGTAGGACAGACACCAGCCCTAACTAACGGTTCCTCTGTAGGACCGACACCAGCCCTAACTAACGGTTCCTCTGTAGGACAGACACCAGCCCTAACTAATGGATCCTCTGGTTCCTCTGCAGGACAGACACCAGCCCTAACTAATGGATCCTTTGTTGGACAGACACCAGCCCTAACTAATGGTCCCTCTGTAGGACAGACACCAGCCCTAACTAATGGGTCCTCTGTAGGACAGACACCAGCCCTAACTAATGGGTCCTCTGTAGGACAGACACCAGCCCTAACTAATGGGTCCTCTGTAGGACAGACACCAGCCCTAACTAATGGGTCCTCTGTAGGACAGACACCAGCCCTAACTAATGGTTCCTCTGTAGGACAGACACCAGCCCTAACTAATGAGTCCTCTGTAGGACAGACACCAGCCCTAACTAATGGTTCCTCTGTAGGACAGACACCAGCCCTAACTAATGAGTCCTCTGGTTCCTCTGTAGGACAGACACCAGCCCTAACTAATGAGTCCTCTGTAGGACAGACACCAGCCCTAACTAATGGGTCCTCTGTAGGACAGACACCAGCCCTAACTAATGAGTCCTCTGGTTCCTCTGTAGGACAGACACCAGCCCTAACTAATGGTTCCTCTGTAGGACAGACACCAGCCCTAACTAATGAGTCCTCTGGTTCCTCTGTAGGACAGACACCAGCCCTAACTAATGGTTCCTCTGTAGGACAGACACCAGCTCTAACTAATGGTTCCTCTGTAGGACAGACACCAGCCCTAACTAATGGTTCCTCTGTAGGACAGACACCAGCCCTAACTAATGGTTCCTCTGTAGGATAGACACCAGCCCTAACTAATGGTTCCTCTGTAGTACAGACACCAACCCTAACTAATGGTTCCTCTGTAGGACAGACACCAGCCCTAACTAATGGTCCCTCTGTTGGACAGACACCAGCCCTAACTAATGGTTCCTCTGTAGGACAGACACCAGCCCTAACTAATGGTTCCTCTGTAGTACAGACACCAACCCTAACTAATGGTTCCTCTGTAGGACAGACACCAGCCCGAACTAATGGTTCCTCTGTAGGACAGACACCGGCCCTAAATAATGGTTCCTCTGGTTCCTCTGTAGGACAGACACCAGCCCTAACTAATGGTTCCTCTGTAGGACAGACACCAGCCCTAACTAATGGTTCCTCTGTAGGACAGACACCAGCCCTAACTAATGGTTCCTCTGTAGGACAGACACCAGCCCTAACTAATGGTTCCTCTGTAGGACAGACACCAGCCCTAACTAATGGTTCCTCTGTAGGACAGACACCAGCCCTAACTAATGGATCCTCTGGTTCCTCTGCAGGACAGACACCAGCCCTAACTAATGGTTCCTCTGGTTCCTCTGTAGGACAGACACCAGCCCTAACTAATGGATCCTCTGGTTCCTCTGTAGGACAGACACCAGCCCTAACTAATGGTTCCTCTGGTTCCTCTGTAGGACAGACACCAGCCCTAACTAATGGATCCTCTGGTTCCTCTGTAGGACAGACACCAGCCCTAACTAATGGTTCCTCTGCAGGACAGACACCAGCCCTAACTAATGGTTCCTCTGTAGGACAGACACCAGCCCTAACTAATGGTTCCTCTGCAGGACAGACACCAGTGTATATAGTATAGTGTGTATCTCACCTCTATAGGTATGTAAAGCATGAAGCCCGGCTCTCCTGTATGGGTCATACTCATTACTCGGATCCCATTGGCGTAGCCCACACTCATTTCCTGTTGACACACACCAAAGGTCAGGACAACAACACACACAACCTTCGGCCTTGTGATGAGCCACTTCACAATAAATATAACATGACCGGGCTAAAACAGGTTCCTCACCTTACAGAAGAGGGACGGGAAGTGTTCGGGAGTCATGGAGACATACGATAGTTCTCCTAGGACGTCCATCGCCCGCGGACCAATAAGATTCAGTGCTGTAGGCCGGGGGAAATGGTTCAGAACAGAAATGCATTGTGGGGAACTGAGGGGAAGATCGAGGTTCTGCAGCGATAGTTCTCACCGGTGTACTTCCAGCTGACGTCCTCTAGGTGGAGCTGTGGGTCGTCGGGCATGTGCTTCTTCAACCACGACCAGCAGTGGACCTGCTGATCTGTAGGAGAGATGATGAAGAAGCTACAGAGACACAGAGAGAGAGAGAGAGAGAGAGAGAGAGACACAGAGACAGAGAGACAGAGAGAGAGGAAAACATTTAGATGAGGAACTAACCCGTCACTCCTATGTGACGCTCGTCCCTCAACAGACAGTGGAGACGAATGTGGAGCTGTCTGACATAAGACAAGGTGGTTCAGTCTCTATCCTGTTCATTTAGAGGACATTCACACGAGTTAGCCCCAGGTGGAGTTTGCCCCCAGGTGGAGTTTGCCCCCAGGTGGAGTTTGCCCCCAGGTGGAGTTTGCCCCCAGGTGGAGTTTGCCCCCAGGTGGAGTTTGCCCCCAGGTGGAGTTTGCCCCCAGGTGGAGTTAGCCCCCAGGTGGAGTTATGAACAGCTGGCTAAGCTCTCACCTGTTCTTCTGGACTCTGACCACGCTGCAGTGGTTCTTCTTAATGGCTAAACTCTCACCTGTTCTTCTTAATGGCTAAACTCTCACCTGTTCTTCTTAATGGCTAAACTCTCACCTGTTCTTCTTGACTCTGACCACGCTGCAGTCGTTCTCATATCCGCCCCTCTCGTTCAACATGCCCGTATGAACGATGTGACCCACTGGCACATCGAGGTCATTGGCACACAGGTGCTGCAGCAACGCCAACGCCTGGTCATCTGTAGACTGGCACAGAAAGAAACGTAGTGACCGAGGGTGGTCTAACCATGGAGACAATGTAATTCACATTATAGCTGTGACCTAGGGTGGTCCAGCCATAGAGATAATATCATTCACATTATAGCTGTGACCTAGGGTGGTCTAGTCAAAGATAATGTAATTCACATTATAGCTGTGACCTAGGGTGGTCTAGTCAGAGATAATGTAATTCACATTATAGCTGTGACCTAGGGTGGTCTAGTCAAAGATAATGTAATTCACATTATAGCTGTGACCTAGGGTGGTCTAGCCATAGAGATAATATCATTCACATTATAGCTGTGACCTAGGGTGGTCTAGCCAGAGATAATATCATTCACATTATAGCTGTGACCGAGGGTGGTCCAGCCATAGAGATAATGTAATTCACATTATAGCTGTGACCTAGGGTGGTCTAGTCAGAGATAATGTAATTCACATTATAGCTGTGACCGAGGGTGGTCTAGTCAGAGATAATGTAATTCACATTATAGCTGTGACCTAGGGTGGTCTAGTCAGAGATAATGTAATTCACATTATAGCTGTGACCGAGGGTGGTCTAGTCAGAGATAATGTAATTCACATTATAGCTGTGACCGAGGGTGGTCCAGCCATAGAGATAATGTAATTCACATTATAGCTGTGACCTAGGGTGGTCTAGTCAGAGATAATGTAATTCACATTATAGCTGTGACCTAGGGTGGTCTAGCCATAGAGATAATGTCATTCACATTATAGCTGTGCCCTAGGGTGGTCTAGCCATAGAGATAATGTAATTCACATTATAGCTGTGACCTAGGGTGGTCTAACCATAGAGATAATGTAATTCACATTATAGCTGTGACCTAGGGTGGTCCAGCCATAGAGATAATGTAATTCACATTATAGCTGTGACCTAGGGTGGTCCAGCCATAGAGATAATATCATTCACATTATAGCTGTGACCTAGGGTGGTCCAGCCATAGAGATAATGTAATTCACATTATAGCTGTGACCTAGGGTGGTCCAGCCATAGAGATAATGTAATTCACATTATAGCTGTGACCTAGGGTGGTCCAGCCATAGAGATAATGTAATTCACATTATAGCTGTGACCGAGGGTGGTCTAGTCAGAGATAATGTAATTCACATTATAGCTGTGACCGAGGGTGGTCCAGCCATAGAGATAATGTCATTCACATTATAGCTGTGACCTAGGGTGGTCTAGTCAGAGATAATGTAATTCACATTATAGCTGTGACCGAGGGTGGTCCAGCCATAGAGATAATATCATTCACATTATAGCTGTGACCTAGGGTGGTCCAGCCATAGAGATAATATCATTCACATTATAGCTGTGACCGAGGGTGGTCCAGCCATAGAGATAATATCATTCACATTATAGCTGTGACCTAGGGTGGTCCAGCCATAGAGATAATGTAATTCACATTATAGCTGTGACCGAGGGTGGTCCAGCCATAGAGATAACATTCCTTTTTCTATTTCATTCTGTGGGTCCAGGGGTCAGATGATACCTCACTTCCCCTCCTCTCCCTCTCCTTTTCAGGGGTCAGCCACCTACAGCTTCCATCATAGGAGGAAGTTGATACCTCACTTCCCCTCCTCTCCCTCCCCTCTCCTTTCCAGGGGTCACTCACAGTGAGCTCAAACTTGGTGAAGGAGGACATGTCGATGACACAGACGGCCTCCTTGCAGCATTTCACCTCCGCCCCCACGATGTCAAACCAGTCAGGCTTATAGAACGTCTTACTGGCATCCAGAGACAGCAGGTCTGAGAACAGATGATAGAACTGTTTAACTAACAGACAGACACAGGTCTGAGAACAGATGATATAACTGTTTAACTAAACAGACAGAGACAGCAGGTCTGAGAACAGATGATAGAACTGTTTAACTAACAGACAGACACAGAGCTAAGAGACAGCAGGTCTGAGAACAGATGATAGAACTGTTTAACTAACAGATAGACACAGAGCTAAGAGACAGCAGGTCTGAGAACAGAGGAACATGGTTTAGCTCTGATAGACAGAAGCATTGGGAAATTGTGGTGTGTGTGTGTGGGGTGTGTGTGTGGGGTGTGGTGTGTGTGTGAGGGGTGGGGTGTGTGTGTGGTGTGTGGTGTGTGGTGTGGGGTGTGTGTGGTCTGCCTCACCCTTCCCTGCAGGGATGAAGTACTTGGCCCTCTCAAAGCCATGTTTCTCCATCCATCTGGCTCCCTGTGTGTCCAGACGGTCGTACAGGGAGAAGTCCTCAGCTGCCGGCCCGTCTGGAAGTCCCAACGAGGAACCTTTAGGTTATACAGCAGGGCTGGTGAGAGACAGACAGTCAGAAACCGGGTGAGAGACAGACAGTCAGAAACCGAGAGAGAAACAGACAGACAGAAACCGAGAGTGAAGAAAGAAAGAAAGAGGGACAGTCAGACACAGAGGGAGCAGGACAGACAGTCAGACACAGAGAGAGGGACAGTCAGGCAGAGAGAGGGACAGTCAGGCAGAGAGAGGGACAGTCAGGCAGAGAGAGGGACAGTCAGGCAGAGAGAGGGACAGTCAGGCAGAGAGAGGGACAGTCAGGCAGAGAGAGGGACAGTCAGGCAGAGAGAGGGACAGTCAGGCAGAGAGAGGGACAGTCAGGCAGAGAGAGGGACAGTCAGGCAGAGAGAGGGACAGTCAGGCAGAGAGAGGGACAGACAGGCAGAGAGAGGGACAGACAGGCAGAGAGAGGGACAGTCAGGCAGAGAGAGGGACAGTCAGGCAGAGAGAGGGACAGTCAGGCAGAGAGAGGGACAGTCAGGCAGAGAGAGGGACAGACAGGCAGAGAGAGGGACAGACAGGCAGAGAGAGGGACAGTCAGGCAGAGAGAGGGACAGTCAGGCAGAGAGAGGGACAGTCAGGCAGAGAGAGGGACAGTCAGGCAGAGAGAGGGACAGTCAGGCAGAGAGAGGGACAGTCAGGCAGAGAGAGGGACAGTCAGGCAGAGAGAGGGACAGTCAGGCAGAGAGAGGGACAGTCAGGCAGAGAGAGGGACAGTCAGGCAGAGAGAGGGACAGTCAGGCAGACATTACTAACAGGGAGTGTGATTGTGTTTGCTCTGGTCAGGACTCACGCATGACCTCCATGACCCTGTGTCGGAGGAAGGTTCGGCTGCTCTGAAGGTTGCCGAAGCGTTTGATGTCCAGCGGCCAGACGTTAGCTGTGGGGTAACCATACGTCATCCACTCTGCCAGGTACCTGACGACAGAACACACTGCTTTGACCCAGTTCATTTAGCCCAACACTATACACTAACCCTGCACTGTAACCTCTAACCCTGACAGACAGGACAGTCGTAACCTCTAACCCTGACAGACAGGACAGTCGTAACCTCTAACCCTGACAGACAGGACAGTTGTAACCTCTAACCCTGACAGACAGGACAGTCGTAACCTCTAACCCTGACAGACAGGACAGTGGAGTGATAAGTATGTAAGTCAATCATCAAACATTACTCCACTCCTACATGAACCAGATTAGGGTGGTCACGATACTACATGAACCAGATTAGGGTGGTCACGATACTACATGAACCAGATTAGTGTTGTTACGATACTACGTGAACCAGATTGGGGTTGTCACGATACGACGTGAACCAGATTGGGGTTGTCACGATACGACGTGAACCAGATTAGGGTGGTAGCGATACTATGTGAGCCAGATTAGGGTTGTCACGATACGACGTGACCCAGATTAGTGTGGTCGCGATACTACGTGAGCCAGATTAGGCTGGTCGCGATATGACGTGACCCAGATTAGGGTGGTCGCGATACTACGTGAGCCAGATTAGGCTGGTAACGATATGACGTGACCCAGATTAGGCTGGTCGCGATATGACGTGACCCAGATTAGGTGGTCGCGATACTACGTGACCCAGATTAGGGTTGTCACGATACTACGTGACCCAGATTAGGCTGGTCGCGATATGACGTGACCCAGATTAGGGTGGTCGCGATACGACGTGACCCAGATTAGGGTGGTCGCGATACGACGTGACCCAGATTAGGTGGTCGCGATATGACGTGACCCAGATTAGGGTGGTCGCGATACTACGTGAGCCAGATTAGGTGGTCGCGATACGACGTGAGCCAGATTAGGTGGTCGCGATACGACGTGAGCCAGATTAGGGTGGTCGCGATACGACGTGACCCAGATTAGGGTGGTCGCGATACGACGTGAGCCAGATTAGGTGGTCGCGATACGACGTGAGCCAGATTAGGTGGTCGCGATACGACGTGAGCCAGATTAGGTGGTCGCGATACGACGTGACCCAGATTAGGTGGTCGCGATACTACGTGACCCAGATTAGGGTGGTCGCGATACTACGTGACCCAGAGTTGTTCCCTCTTCCCTGGTGGTTGAACCTCAATCATAGGTTGATTTTCTGTCTTGTGAACAAAACAATGTAAATAGCCAAGAAACACAAGGACAGATTCCCACTTCACTAAACTTTGTTTCAGGTAAATTAGACCAATTTTTATGCCTGTGCGCAGCGCTTCTAAAATAATCTTTCACACAGCCCAGTGTCACAGCAGGAAGTAGAATAGGCTATATAGGATTCAAACATAGTGTGATTCATCCACCAACTACTAAACAAAACGTCAGATACTTTGAAAACTGACCAGGCCTGAGCACCCGCCAGCTCACACTGTGGAGACCTGAGCACCCGACACTGTGGAGACCTGACCACCCGACACTGTGGAGAGCTGAGCACCCGACACTGTGGAGACCTGACCACCCGACACTGTGGAGACCTGACCACCCGACACTGTGGAGACCTGACCACCCGACACTGTGGAGACCTGACCACCCGACACTGTGGAGACCTGAGCACCCGACACTGTGGAGACCTGACCACCCGACACTGTGGAGACCTGACCACCCGACACTGTGGAGACCTGACCACCCGACACTGTGGAGACCTGACCACCCGACACTGTGGAGAACTGACCACCCGACACTGTGGAGAACTGACCACCCGACACTGTGGAGACCTGACCACCCGACACTGTGGAGACCTGACCACCCGACACTGTGGAGACCTGACCACCCGACACTGTGGAGACCTGACCACCCGACACCGTGGAGAACTGACCACCCGACACCGTGGAGAACTGACCACCCGACACCGTGGAGACCTGACCACCCGACACCGTGGAGACCTGACCACCCGACACTGTGGAGAACTGACCACCCGACACTGTGGAGAACTGACCACCCGACACCGTGGAGACCTGACCACCCGACACCGTGGAGACCTGACCACCCGACACTGTGGAGACCTGACCACCCGACACTGTGGAGACCTGACCACCCGACACCGTGGAGACCTGACCACCCGACACTGTGGAGAACTGACCACCCAACACGAATTATGTTCTCAAGGTTCATAACCCAATTCAGTTATATCAGTCTGCAACCCCGAATTTGTAAGGTACGGGTTGAAATGAAACAGACGGAGGCCCAGCTAAAATAGTCACAAAGGTTTATTCACGAGGGCGCTGGTCTGTTGTTCAAAACCATTCATTTTATACTGGCTCCTTAAGCACATACTTTCACACAAACATTAGGTCTCCTACACACACACTGTCCTGCTACCCAGCCCACAAACATTAGGTATCCTACACACACACTGTCCTGCTACCCAGCCCACAAACATTAGGTATACTACACACACACTGTCCTGCTACCCAGCCCACAAACATTAGGTATCCTACACACACACTGTCCTGCTACCCAGCCCACAAACATTAGATATCCTACACACACACTGTCCTGCTACCCAGCCCACAAACATTAGGTATACTACACACACACTGTCCTGCTACCCAGCCCACAAACATTAGGTATACTACACACACACTGTCCTGCTACCCAGCCCACAAACATTAGGTATCCTACACACACACTGTCCTGCTACCCAGCCCACAAACATTAGGTATACTACACACACACTGTCCTGCTACCCAGCCCACAAACATTAGGTATACTACACACACACTGTCCTGCTACCCAGCCCACAAACATTAGGTATCCTACGCACACACTGTCCTGCTACCCAGCCCACAAAGATTAGGTATCCTACGCACACTGTCCTGCTACCCAGCCCACAAACATTAGGTATCCTACACACACTGTCCTGCTACCCAGCCCACAAACATTAGGTATACTACACACACACTGTCCTGCTACCCAGCCCACAAACATTAGGTATCCTACACACACACTGTCCTGCTACCCAGCCCACAAACATTAGGTATACTACACACACACTGTCCTGCTACCCAGCCCACAAACATTAGGTATTCTACGCACACACTGTCCTGCTACCCAGCCCACAAAGATTAGGTATCCTACGCACACTGTCCTGCTACCCAGCCCACAAAGATTAGGTATCCTACGCACACTGTCCTGCTACCCAGCCCACAAAGATTAGGTATCCTACGCACACACTGTCCTGCTACCCAGCCCACAAAGATTAGGTATCCTACGCACACTGTCCTTCTACCCAGCCGACAAAGATTAGGTATCCTACGCACACACTGTCCTGCTACCCAGCCCACAAAGATTAGGTATCCTACGCACACACTGTCCTGCTACCCAGCCCACAAAGATTAGGTATCCTACGCACACTGTCCTTCTACCCAGCCGACAAAGATTAGGTCTCCTACGCACACACTGTCCTGCTACCCAGCCCACAAAGATTAGGTATCCTACGCACACTGTCCTTCTACCCAGCCGACAAAGATTAGGTCTCCTACACACACACTGTCCTGCTACCCAGCCCACAAAGATTAGGTATCCTACGCACACTGTCCTGCTACCCAGCCCACAAAGATTAGGTATCCTATGCACACACTGTCCTGCTACCCAGCCCACAAAGATTAGGTATCCTACACACACACTGTCCTGCTACCCAGCCCACAAAGATTAGGTATCCTACGCACACTGTCCTTCTACCCAGCCGACAAAGATTAGGTATCCTACGCACACTGTCCTGCTACCCAGCCGACAAAGATTAGGTATCCTACGCACACTGTCCTGCTACTCAGCCCACAAACATTAGGTATCCTACGCACACTGTCCTGCTACCCAGCCGACAAACATTAGGTATCCTACTCACACACTGTCCTGCTACCCAGCCCACAAACATTAGGTATCCTACACACACTGTCCTGCTACCCAGCCCACAAACATTAGGTATCCTACGCACACACTGTCCTGCTACCCAGCCCACAAACATTAGGTATCCTACACACACTGTCCTGCTACCCAGCCCACAAACATTAGGTATCCTACGCACACACTGTCCTGCTACCCAGCCCACAAACATTAGGTATCCTACACACACTGTCCTGCTACCCAGCCCACAAACATTAGGTATCCTACGCACACACTGTCCTGCTACCCAGCCCACAAACATTAGGGAGTCCGTGAGAATCACTCCCCGTCCTCCCTCAAGATAGGGAGACCCTGGGAGGTACTCTGTGGGCCCCAGCCAAGGTCGGCACCGAATCTGTCTCAGACAGTCTGGTTTTAAGATACTATAATAGACATATTGTACAGATATATTGTTATACCCTAACTCTGACTAAAAACTACACTCACGGATATATAATTCTACTGACTAAACCCACACACATCAGAATTATCTCATGATTCTAATCAATTTCATACAATCATATGGTTTCAGGGTGGAATATTCTAATCATTAATTAAACATATAAATCCCATTATTAACACCACCCGACACCGCGGAGACCTGACCACCCGACACCGCGGAGACCTGACCACCCGACACCGCGGACACCTGACCACCCGACACCGCGGAGAACTGACCACCCGACACCGCGGAGACCTGACCACCCGACACCGCGGAGACCTGACCACCCGACACCACGGAGACCTGACCACCCGACACCGCGGAGACCTGACCACCCGACACCGTGGAGACCTGACCACCCGACACCGCGGAGACCTGACCACCCGACACCGCGGAGACCTGACCACCCGGCACCGCGGACACCTGACCACCCGACACCGCGGAGACCTGACCACCCGACACCGCGGAGAACTGACCACCCGACACCGCGGAGAACTGACCACCCGACACCGTGGACACCTGACCACCCGGCACCGTGGAGACCTGACCACCCGGCACCGTGGAGACCTGACCACCCGGCACCGTGGAGACCTGACCTCCCGACACCTGAAAGACGTCTTACACGCCAAAATCTGCCCGCATTTGGCAGGTGGGGGGTGTTCATTTTAGGCCCCGACTACAATACCACATCTACCATAGTAAGATTCTACCATACTCAGTCTACGATACTCCATGCTCCATGGGGAGAACATGAACCAGACTAATATTAGGTTCGATACTCAGTCTACCATACTCAGTCTACCATACTCAGTCTACCATACTCAGTCTACCATACTCCATGCTCCATGGGGAGGACATGAACCAGACTAATAATAGGTTGGTTGTAACATCAGGACTGTTTTCATCAACAAATTCAGTCCTTAAATGTTCATGTTTCGTTTGCTTGCCATCATAGATGTACTGGAAATGTCCTGTCGTTCAACGCTAAAGTAGATGTACTGGAAATGTCCTGTCGTTCAACGCTAAAGTAGATGTACTGGAAATGTCCTGTCGTTCAACCCTAAAGTAGATGTACTGGAAATGTCCTGTCGTTCAACCCTAAAGTAGATGTACTGGAAATGTCCTGTCGTTCAACCCTAAAGTAGATGTACTGGAAATGTCCTGTCGTTCAACCCTAAAGTAGATGTACTGGAAATGTCCTGTCGTTCAACCCTAAAGTAGATGTACTGGAAATGTCCTGTCGTTCTCACTCTCAACCCTAAAGTAGATGTACTGGAAATGTCCTGTCGTTCAACCCTAAAGTAGATGTACTGGAAATGTCCTGTCGTTCAACCCTAAAGTAGATGTACTGGAAATGTCCTGTCGTTCAACCCTAAAGTAGATGTACTGGAAATGTCCTGTCGTTCAACGCTAAAGTAGATGTACTGGAAATGTCCTGTCGTTCAATGCTAAAGTAGATGTACTGGAAATGTCCTGTCGTTCAACGCTAAAGTAGATGTACTGGAAATGTCCTGTCGTTCAACCCTAAAGTAGATGTACTGGAAATGCTGTCGTTCTCACGTTCAACCCTAAAGTAGATGTACTGGAAATGTCCTGTCGTTCAACCCTAAAGTAGATGTACTGGAAATGTCCTGTCGTTCAACCCTAAAGTAGCTGTACTGGAAATGTCTTGTCGTTCAACCCTAAAGTAGATGTACTGGAAATGTCCTGTCGTTCTCACTCTCAACCCTAAAGTAGATGTACTGGAAATGTCCTGTCGTTCTCACGTTCAACCCTAAAGTAGATGTACTGGAAATGTCTTGTCGTGCAACCCTAAAGTAGATGTACTGGAAATGTCCTGTCGTTCTCACGTTCAACCCTAAAGTAGATGTACTGGAAATGTCCTGTCGTTCAACCCTAAAGTAGATGTACTGGAAATGTCCTGTCGTTCAACGCTAAAGTAGATGTACTGGAAATGTCCTGTCGTTCAACCCTAAAGTAGATGTACTGGAAATGTCCTGTCGTTCAACCCTAAAGTAGATGTACTGGAAATGTCCTGTCGTTCAACGCTAAAGTAGATGTACTGGAAATGTCCTGTCGTTCAACGCTAAAGTAGATGTACTGGAAATGTCCTGTCGTTCAACCCTAAAGTAGATGTACTGGAAATGTCCTGTCGTTCAACCCTAAAGTAGATGTACTGGAAATGTCCTGTCGTTCTCACTCTCAACCCTAAAGTAGATGTACTGGAAATGTCCTGTCGTTCAACCCTAAAGTAGATGTACTGGAAATGTCCTGTCGTTCAACCCTAAAGTAGCTGTACTGGAAATGTCCTGTCGTTCAACCCTAAAGTAGATGTACTGGAAATGTCCTGTCGTTCAACCCTAAAGTAGATGTACTGGAAATGTCCTGTCGTTCAACGCTAAAGTAGATGTACTGGAAATGTCCTGTCGTTCAACCCTAAAGTAGATGTACTGGAAATGTCCTGTCGTTCAACCCTAAAGTAGATGTACTGGAAATGTCCTGTCGTTCAACCCTAATGTAGATGTACTGGAAATGTCCTGTCGTTCAACCCTAAAGTAGATGGAAATGTCCTGTCGTTCTCACTCTCAACCCTAAAGTAGATGTACTGGAAATGTCCTGTCGTTCTCACTCTCAACCCTAAAGTAGATGTACTGGAAATGTCCTGTCGTTCAACCCTAAAGTAGATGTACTGGAAATGTCCTGTCGTTCAACCCTAAAGTAGATGTACTGGAAATGTCCTGTCGTTCAACGCTAAAGTAGATGTACTGGAAATGTCCTGTCGTTCAACGCTAAAGTAGATGTACTGGAAATGTCCTGTCGTTCAACCCTAAAGTAGATGTACTGGAAATGTCCTGTCGTTCAACCCTAAAGTAGATGTACTGGAAATGTCCTGTCGTTCAACCCTAAAGTAGATGTACTGGAAATGTCCTGTCGTTCAACCCTAAAGTAGATGTACTGGAAATGTCCTGTCGTTCAACCCTAAAGTAGATGTACTGGAAATGTCCTGTCGTTCTCACTCTCAACCCTAAAGTAGATGTACTGGAAATGTCCTGTCGTTCTCACGTTCAACCCTAAAGTAGATGTACTGGAAATGTCTTGTCGTTCAACCCTAAAGTAGATGCACTGGAAATGTCCTGTCGTTCAACCCTAAAGTAGATGCACTGGAAATGTCCTGTCGTTCAACCCTAAAGTAGATGCACTGGAAATGTCCTGTCGTTCAACCCTAAAGTAGATGTACTGGAAATGTCCTGTCGTTCAACCCTAAAGTAGATGTACTGGAAATGTCCTGTCGTTCAACGCTAAAGTAGATGTACTGGAAATGTCCTGTCGTTCAACCCTAAAGTAGATGTACTGGAAATGTCCTGTCGTTCAACCCTAAAGTAGATGTACTGGAAATGTCCTGTCGTTCTCACGTTCAACCCTAAAGTAGATGTACTGGAAATGTCCTGTCGTTCAACCCTAAAGTAGATGTACTGGAAATGTCCTGTCGTTCTCACGTTCAACCCTAAAGTAGATGTACTGGAAATGTCCTGTCGTTCTCACGTTCAACCCTAAAGTAGATGTACTGGAAATGTCCTGTCGTTCTCACGTTCAACCCTAAAGTAGATGTACATGGAAATGTCCTGTCGTTCAAACCTAAAGTAGATGTACTGGAAATGTCCTGTCGTTCAACCCTAAAGTAGATGTACTGGAAATGTCCTGTCGTTCTCACGTTCAACCCTAAAGTAGATGTACTGGAAATGTCCTGTCATTCTCACATTCAAACCTAAAGTAGATGTACTGGAAATGTCCTGTCGTTCTCACGTTCAACCCTAAAGTAGATGTACTGGAAATGTCCTGTCGTTCAACCCTAAAGTAGATGTACTGGAAATGTCCTGTCGTTCAACGCTAAAGTAGATGTACTGGAAATGTCCTGTCGTTCAACCCTAAAGTAGATGTACTGGAAATGTCCTGTCGTTCAACCCTAAAGTAGATGTACTGGAAATGTCCTGTCGTTCTCACTTTCAACCCTAAAGTAGATGTACTGGAAATGTCTTGTCGTTCAACCCTAAAGTAGATGTACTGGAAATGTCCTGTCGTTCTCACGTTCAACCCTAAAGTAGATGTACTGGAAATGTCCTGTCGTTCTCACGTTCAACCCTAAAGTAGATGTACTGGAAATGTCCTGTCGTTCTCACGTTCAACCCTAAAGTAGATGTACTGGAAATGTCCTGTCGTTCTCACGTTCAACCCTAAAGTAGATGTACTGGAAATGTCCTGTCGTTCTCACTCTCAACCCTAAAGTAGATGTACTGGAAATGTCCTGTCGTTCTCACGTTCAACCCTAAAGTAGATGTACTGGAAATGTCATGTCGTTCTCACGTTCAACCCTAAAGTAGATGTACTGGAAATGTCCTGTCGTTCTCACGTTCAACCCTAAAGTAGATGTACTGGAAATGTCCTGTCGTTCTCACTCTCAACCCTAAAGTAGATGTACATGGAAATGTCCTGTCGTTCAAACCTAAAGTAGATGTACTGGAAATGTCCTGTCGTTCTCACGTTCAACCCTAAAGTAGATGTACTGGAAATGTCCTGTCGTTCTCACGTTCAACCCTAAAGTAGATGTACTGGAAATGTCCTGTCGTTCTCACTCTCAACCCTAAAGTAGATGTACTGGAAATGTCCTGTCGTTCTCACTCTCAACCCTAAAGTAGATGTACTGGAAATGTCCTCTCCTTACTTTCCTGCTCCGCCAGCGAAGGCCAGGCCAGAGGCGTTCATTCCAGCCAGGACGAAGTAGCCGTGCACCCCCGGTGTCTCCCCCATCAGACAGCGCATGTCTGGGGTGAACGACTCAGGACAGTTGACCAGCTGCTGGATCTCACACACCTCTAGTTCTGGCATCCTCCTCAACAGGGCTGACAGCATGGGTTCTACAGGGGGGAGGGAGGGGGTAAGAGAGGGGGTTAGGTAGAGACACTATGGACCGGTCAGTTACTATAGTATATAACCACCTCACATAAATACAGTATATAACCAGTATGGGTTTGATTCCCACTGGGGACAACCCATACTGTCTCAGTTGGTAAGAGTGTGGTGCCAACATCATGGGTTTGATTCCCACTGGGGACAACCCATACTGTCTCAGTTGGTGAGAGTAGGACACCAACATCATGGGTTTGATTCCCTGGGGACAACCCATACTGTCTCAGTTGGTGAGAGTGGGACACCAACATCATGGGTTTGATTCCCACTAGGGACAACCCATACTGTCTCAGTTGGTGAGAGTGTGGTGCCAACATCATGGGTTTGATTCCCACTGGGGACAACCCATACTGTCTCAGTTGGTGAGAGTAGGACACCAACATCATGGGTTTGATTCCCACTGGGGCCAACCCATACTGTCTCAGTTGGTGAGAGTGTGGTGCCAACATCATGGGTTTGATTCCCACTAGGACCAACCCATTTTAACTCACAGCACAAAGTCGCTATGGAAAACAAAACTAAATGGACTCCGTGTTTTACAGTAGCCGTGGCAACATAAACAGAATAGGGTGCCATTATAGAAAAATCACCCTGTCTCTTACCGAAGTGGTCCCAGTCCTCCTGCATGGTCTGAATCTCCAGCTGGTTACGTCCCTCGGTGAAGATGGGTTTAGGGTTCTTCTCAAATCCTCCAGACAGGACACCTCCCTGCCATGCTCTCACATAGATCCTCCCGTCCATATCCATCACCACTAGAGAGAACACACAGAGATACACAGTTACAACACAGTCTAACCCTGACCCTAACCACCAGACAGGACAGAGTTCAGGCCAGCGGAGGCTCCTCAGAGGAGGAAGGGGAGGACCATCCTCCTCAGTGAATTTCATAAACATTTAAATAGTAAAACATTAAAAAGGTTATCCCATTTAGATAAAACTACAAAAAAAAATATTTGCCTGTTACCAAATCATTGATTAAAACACACCGTTTTGCAATGAAGGTCACAGTAGCCTCAGCAGCACCATAGTGTAGCCGGAGGACAGCTAGTTTCCGTCCTCCTCTGGGCACATCGACTTCAAAACAAAACCTAGGAGGCTCATGGTTCTCACCCCCTTCCATAGACTTACACAGTAATTACGACAACTTCCGGAGGACATTCTCCAACCTATGGATGTTACACTGAACTGGGTGAATATGAATGACAGTAACCTAAACCTGTCACTGTTACATTGAACTGGGTGAATATGAATGACAGTAACCTAAACCTGTCACTGTTACATTGAACTGGGTGAATATGAATGACAGTAACCTAAACCTGTCACTGTTACATTGAACTGGGTGAATATGAATGACAGTAACCTAAACCTGTCACTGTTACATTGAACTGGGTGAATATGAATGACAGTAACCTAAACCTGTCACTGTTACATTGAACTGGGTGAATATGAATGACAGTAACCTAAACCTGTCACTGTTACATTGAACTGGGTGAATATGAATGACAGTAACCTAAACCTGTCACTGTTACATTGAACTGGGTGAATATGAATGACAGTTATCCAATACGCTGTAATAGAAATAAGGCCGTGCTCATCTGGACTGAGCAGTACCAGCTCTAACTCCTTCTGGACTGAGCGGTACCAGCTCTAACTCCGTCTGGACTGAGCGGTACCAGCTCTAACTCCTTCTGGACTGAGCGGTACCAGCTCTAACTCCTTCTGGACTGAGCGGTACCAGCTCTAACTCCTTCTGGACTGAGCGGTACCAGCTCTAACTCCTTGAAGAAACCATATGTGGATTATTTGTATCTGGGCTGTAGAGGAGGTAGTCTCACCTGTGGTTCTGGGCTGTAGAGGCTCTGAGAATAGGTAGTCTCACCTGGGGTTCTGGGCTGTAGAGGAGGGAGTCTCACCTGGGGTTCTGGGCTGTAGAGGAGGCAGTCTCACCTGGGGTTCTGGGCTGTAGAGGCTCTGAGAGGAGGTAGTCTCACCTGGGGTGCTGGGCTGTAGAGGCTCTGGTAGAGGTTTGGAGAGCAGGTAGAAGTGTTCACATCCATGGAGAGGAACAGACACCTTGGTCTGTGGCCTGGCCCAGCTCATATGCCCACTGTAGAACATACATAGGACAGTTATAACATATCATATAGCATTCATAACCCCCTATTATATGAACACTTGTAGAGGAACAGACACCCTGGCTTCACTGGTCTGGTCCAGCTCCCTCAGAGACAGCTAGATACAACACTTCACTGGCCCAGCTCCCTCAGAGACAGCTAGATACAACACTTCACTGGTCCAGCTCCCTCAGAGACAGCTAGATACAACACTTCACTGGTCCAGCTCCCTCAGAGACAGCTAGATACAACACTTCACTGGTCTGGCCCAGCTCCCTCAGAGACAGCTAGATACAACACTTCACTGGTCTGGCCCAGCTCCCTCAGAGACAGCTAGATACAACACTTCACTGGCCCAGCTCCCTCAGAGACATCTAGATACAACACTTCACTGGTCTGGCCCAGCTCCCTCAGAGACAGCTAGATACAACACTTCACTGGTCTGGCCCAGCTCCCTCAGAGACAGCTAGATACAACACTTCACTGGTCCAGCTCCCTCAGAGACAGCTAGATACAACACTTCACTGGTCTGGCCCAGCTCCCTCAGAGACAGCTAGATACAACACTTCACTGGTCTGGCCCAGCTCCCTCAGAGACAGCTAGATACAACACTTCACTGGTCTGGCCCAGCTCCCTCAGAGACAGCTAGATACAACACTTCACTGGTCCAGCTCCCTCAGAGACAGCTAGATACAACACTTCACTGGTCCAGCTCCCTCAGAGACAGCTAGATACAACACTTCACTGGTCCAGCTCCCTCAGAGACAGCTAGATACAACACTTCACTGGTCTGGCCCAGCTCCCTCAGAGACAGCTAGATACAACAAACACTTCACTGGTCTGGTCCAGCTCCCTCAGAGACAGCTAGATACAACACTTCACTGGTCTGGTCCAGCTCCCTCAGAGACAGCTAGATACAACACTTCACTGGTCTGGTCCAGCTCCCTCAGAGACAGCTAGATACAACACTTCACTGGTCTGGCCCAGCTCCCTCAGAGACAGCTAGATACAACACTTCACTGGTCCAGCTCCCTCAGAGACAGCTAGATACAACACTTCACTGGTCCAGCTCCCTCAGAGACAGCTAGATACAACACTTCACTGGTCCAGCTCCCTCAGAGACAGCTAGATACAACACTTCACTGGTCCAGCTCCCTCAGAGACAGCTAGATACAACACTTCACTGGTCCAGCTCCCTCAGAGACAGCTAGATACAACACTTCACTGGTCTGGCCCAGCTCCCTCAGAGACAGCTAGATACAACACTTCACTGGTCTGGCCCAGCTCCCTCAGAGACAGCTAGATACAACACTTCACTGGTCTGGTCCAGCTCCCTCAGAGACAGCTAGATACAACACTTCACTGGTCTGGCCCAGCTCCCTCAGAGACAGCTAGATACAACACTTCACTGGTCTGGCCCAGCTCCCTCAGAGACAGCTAGATACAACACTTCACTGGTCTGGCCCAGCTCCCTCAGAGACAGCTAGATACAACACTTCACTGGTCCAGCTCCCTCAGAGACAGCTAGATACAACACTTCACTGGTCTGGCCCAGCTCCCTCAGAGACAGCTAGATACAACACTTCACTGGTCTGGCCCAGCTCCCTCAGAGACAGCTAGATACAACACTTCACTGGTCTGGCCCAGCTCCCTCAGAGACAGCTAGATACAACACTTCACTGGTCCAGCTCCCTCAGAGACAGCTAGATACAACACTTCACTGGTCCAGCTCCCTCAGAGACAGCTAGATACAACACTTCACTGGTCCAGCTCCCTCAGAGACAGCTAGATACAACACTTCACTGGTCCAGCTCCCTCAGAGACAGCTAGATACAACACTTCACTGGTCCAGCTCCCTCAGAGACAGCTAGATACAACACTTCACTGGTCCAGCTCCCTCAGAGACAGCTAGATACAACACTTCACTGGCCCAGCTCCCTCAGAGACAGCTAGATACAACACTTCACTGGTCCAGCTCCCTCAGAGACGGCTAGATACAACACTTCACTGGTCTGGCCCAGCTCCCTCAGAGACAGCTAGATACAACAAACACTTCACTGGTCTGGTCCAGCTCCCTCAGAGACAGCTAGATACAACACTTCACTGGTCTGGTCCAGCTCCCTCAGAGACAGCTAGATACAACACTTCACTGGCCCAGCTCCCTCAGAGACAGCTAGATACAACACTTCACTGGTCCAGCTCCCTCAGAGACAACACTTCACTGGTCCAGCTCCCTCAGAGACAATACTTCACTGGCCCAGCTCCCCAGAGACAGCTAGATACAACACTTCACTGGTCTGGTCCAGCTCCCTCAGAGACAACACTTCACTGGTCCAGCTCCCTCAGAGACAGCTAGATACAACACTTCACTGGCCCAGCTCCCCCAGAGACAGCTAGATACAACACTTCACTGGTCTGGTCCAGCTCCCCCAGAGACAGCTAGATACAACACTTCACTGGTCCAGCTCCCTCAGAGACAGCTAGATACAACACTTCACTGGTCCAGCTCCCTCAGAGACAGCTAGATACAACACTTCACTATTATGAAACCTTACAGATCAGTTGGGCTGAAGAGAGCTGTCTAGCTGGTAACTGTCTAAAGACTAGTAGACACACACACGTAATGGATAGAGGGTCACCTGTCCTGCACAGTTGACAAAGTATTCACACTCGATGGCTCCTCTGTCCGTCTCCACAGCTGTCACATGTCCCTTCTCCATCATCACATGGTTAACTGTGGTGCGCTCATGGATCTGGACTCCTGGAGATCAGAACATGGTTAACTATGGTGTGGTGCCTCATGGATCTGGACTCCTGGAGATCAGAACATGGTTAACTGTGGTGCCTCATGGATCTGGGCTCCTGGAGATCAGAACATGGCAAACAGTTGAAGTCAGAAGTTTACATACACCTTAACCAAATGCATTTAAACTCAGTTTTTCCACAATTCATGATATTTAATCCGTTAGGATCACAACTTTATTTTAAGAATGTGAAATGTCAGAATAATAGTAGAGAGAATTATTTATTTCAGCTTTTATTTCTTTCATCACATTCCCAGTGGGTCAGAAGTTTACATACACTCAATTAGTATTTGGTAGCATTGCCTTTAAATTGTTTAACTTGGGTCAAACGTTTCAGGTAGCTTCCCACAATAAGTTGGGTGAATTCTGGCCCATTCCTCCTGACAGAGCTGGTGTAACGGAGTCAAGTTTGTAGGCCTCCTTGCTCGCACAAGCTTTTTCAGTTCTGCCCACAAATTTTCAATAGGATTGAGGTCAGGGCTTTGTGATGGCCACTCCAATACCTTGACTTTGTTGTCCTTAAGCCATTTTGCCACAACTTTGGAAGTATGCTTGGGGTCATTGTCCATTTGGAAAACCCATTTGCGACCAAGCTTTAACTTCCTGACTGATGTCCTGAGATGTTGCTTCAATATATCCACATAATTTTCCTTTCTCATGATGCCGTCTATTTTGTGAAGTGCACCAGTCCCTCCTGCAGCAAAGCACCCCCACAACATGATGCTGCCACCCCCGTGCTTCACGGTTGGGATGGTGTTCTTCGGCTTGCAAGCCTCCCCTTTTTCCTCCAAACATGTTCCTTATGGCCAAACAGTTCTATTTTTGTTTCATCAGACCAGAGGACATTTCTCAAAAAAGTACGATCTTTGTCCCTATTATGTGCAGTTGCAAACCGTAGTCTGGCTTTTCTATGGCGGTTTTGGAGCAGTGGCCTCTTCCTTGCAGAGCGGCCTTTCAGGTTATGTCGATATAGGATATATACTTGGTATGACGGCTGCGTGGTCCCTTGGTGTTTATACTTGCGTACTATTGTTTGTACAGATGAACGTGGTACCTTCAGGTGTTTGGAAATTGCTCCCAAGGATGACTTGTGGAGGTCTACAATATTTTTCTGAGGACTTGACTGATTTCTTTTGATTTTCCCATGATGTCAAGCAAAGAGGCACTGAGTTTGAAGGTAGGCCTTGAAATACATCCACAGGTACACCTGCAATTGACTCGAATGATGTCAATTAGCCAATCAGAAGCTTCTAAAGCCATGACATCTTCTGGAATTTTCCAAGCTGTTTAAAGGCACAGTCAACTTAGTGTATGTAACTTCTGACCCACTGGAATTGTGATACAGTGAATGAATCTGTCTGTAAACAATTGTTGGAAAAATGACTTGTGTCATGCACAAAGTCCTAACATCCTAACAGACTTGCCAAAACTATAGTTTGTTAACAAGAAATTTGTGGAGTGGTTGAAAAATGAGTTTTAATGACTCCAACCTAAGTGTATGTAAACTTCCAACTTCAAATGTACATGTATTCATGTAGAAAGGTACAATGTGATCAAACATGACAAACACTATCAATAGTTCATTGTTCGTTTGATTGGAGTAGCATAATGTCAAATTAGCCAAAGAGATGCCCCTGGGCACCGACTACCTCACTCTGATTGGCAAGCCACGCCCTGGCCGTTCCCTCCAGAAGCTTTGCGGCTTCATTACATCCTAACTAATTCACTTTACTTGGCAGGCCACACCTGGGCCATTGGCAGGCCACAGCTGGGCCCTTGGCAGGCCACACCCGGGCCCTTGGCAGGCCACCCCTTGGCAGGCCACCCCTTGGCAGGCCACCCCTTGGCAGGCCACACCCGGGCCCTTGGCAGGCCACACCCGGGCCCTTTCCTCCAGAAGCCTTGCTTTCTGGCTTCATTACATTCTAACTGATGGCGAAACCACATGGTTGTAACTTTCTATTGAAACCTCCACTACAGATAGGAAAAATCCTGCAATTTTGCAAGCCTAAAATTGACAGTTTTTCCAGAAATCCCAGTTGGAAAATTCCCCCAAATCAGGATGGAACAAGCAGGAAATCTGTAATCATCCAATCAGGATTTCTGGAAAACCTGGGAATTTTTGGTTTGCAAGGCGAACAATAGTCCATCCTTGGTTTTACTGTCTGACCGTGTCTGGCTGCTGCTGTGGCGAGGGCGTGGTTGACGTCAGGCGGTGACACCACGGCATCCCCTGGCAGGTGGAGCGCCCCCACCAGGTCATGAATATTCACCAGGGGGTGGAGCTTGGACACCTCTTTGGGTTTGATCACGTTACAGGGGATCCCCATCACACTGTGGAAGGAGGAGAGAGAGAGGAGGGAGGAGAGAGAGGAGGGAGGAGAGAGAGGAGGAGAGAGAGAGAGGGGAGGGAGGAGTGAGGGAGAGAGAGAGAGGAGGAGAGAGAAGGAGGGAGGGAGGGAGGAGAGGCGGGAGGGAGGGAGGAGAGAGGGAAGAGGAGAGAGGTTAGGGAGAGACTGGACCAGAGAGAGAGTACTGAGCTATAATTCAGACCAGAGGAGAGGGTCAGGGAGAGACTGGACCAGAGAGAGTACTGAGCTATAATTCAGACCAGAGGAGAGGTTCAGGGAGAGACTGGACCAGAGAGAGTACTGTAACCTATAATTCAGACCAGAAGAGAGGGTCAGGGAGAGACTGGACCAGAGAGAATACTGAGCTATAATTCAGACCAGAGGAGAGGGTCAGGGAGAGACTGGACCAGAGAGAGTACTGAGCTATAATTCAGACCAGAGGAGAGGGTCAGGGAAGGGAGGGACTTACTTCAGCCTGGATGCCAGGCGCTTCAGGGAGAGGAAACGGTCCTGATTCTGGGCCAGGCATAGAGAGCCTGTTTTCACGTAACCTGGAACAAACACACACACACACATCAGGACCACCAAGTCATGAGTCATCTCGTGTTAAACCAAACAAGGCAAAGCCCTGCCATACTCTCTGGATGATGGCACAAGACTAAATACCACTGGTAAATCTGTTGTTCCACAAGACTAAACACCACTGGTAAATCTGTTGTTCCACAAGACTAAATACCACTGGTAAATCTGTTGTTCCACAAGACTAAATACCACTGGTAAATCTGTTGTTCCACAAGACTAAATACCACTGGTAAATCTGTTGTTCCACAAGACTAAATACCACTGGTAAATCTGTTGTTCCACAAGACTAAATACCACTGGTAAATCTGTTGTTCCACAAGACTAAATACCACTGGTAAATCTGTTGTTCCACAAGACTAAATACCACTGGTAAATCTGTTGTTCCACAAGACTAAATACCACTGGTAAATCTGTGTTGAAACACAAACTGAAACAGCATGTGAGAGGAGGGGGAAGCACTGGTTGGATACAGCCAGTCACATGACCTCATAGATAATATATAATAATTGGTTCAACAACCAAAACAACTGGCTAAAACACAATCAGAAGACAGGCCACACAGCAAAGACATGTTCATAAACCCATTACGTACGTTGAAACAGAGTGGCACTGTACTGCAGACAGCAGGAGAGGCAAACTAACCAGCTTCCAGAGACATTCACTGATAAGGACTTAGTACAAATGGAGTGGAACTCAGGCTAGAGTCATACTGTAGGCATGTTAGTACAAATGGAGTGGAACTCAGGCTAGAGTCATACTGTAGGCATGTTAGTACAAATGGAGTGGAACTCAGGCTAGAGTCATACTGTAGGCATGTTAGTACAAATGGAGCGGAACTCAGGCTAGAGTCATACTGTAGGCATGTTAGTACAAATGGAGTGGAACTCAGGCTAGAGTCATACTGTAGGCATGTTAGTACAAATGGAGTGGAACTCAGGCTAGAGTCATACTGTAGGCATGTTAGTACAAATGGAGTGGAACTCAGGCTAGAGTCATACTGTAGGCATGTTAGTACAAATGGAGCGGAACTCAGGCTAGAGTCATACTGTAGGCATGTTAGTACAAATGGAGTGGAACTCAGGCTAGAGTCATACTGTAGGCATGTTAGTACACATGGAGTGGAACTCAGGCTAGTCATACTGTAGGCATGTTAGTACAAATGGAGTGGAACTCAGGCTAGAGTCATACTGTATGCATGTTAGCACAAATGGAGCAGAACTCAGGCTAGAGTCATACTGTAGGCATGTTAGTACAAATGGAGCGGAACTCAGGCTAGAGTCATACTGTAGGCATGTTAGTACAAATGGAGCGGAACTCAGGCTAGAGTCATACTGTAGGCATGTTAGTACAAATGGAGTGGAACTCAGGCTAGAGTCATACTGTAGGCATGTTAGTACACATGGAGTGGAACTCAGGCTAGTCATACTGTAGGCATGTTAGTACAAATGGAGTGGAACTCAGGCTAGTCATACTGTAGGCATGTTAGTACAAATGGAGTGGAACTCAGGCTAGAGTCATACTGTATGCATGTTAGCACAAAATGGAGCAGAACTCAGGCTGGAGAAGTCATACTGTAGGCATGTTAGTACAAATGGAGTGGAACTCAGGCTAGTCATAGTGTAGAAGTCCATCCCACCTGTCTTGACCCCAGTCTCCTCCTCCAGGTGTTCATACAGGGAGTTGGAGTAGTCAGCCATTTTACACTCAATAGAGATGGGCTTGGCCACGCTGACGATCCCAGCACACAGCCTGGTGGTACCAGCACCTAGCCTAGCACACAGAGAGATGAGGACAACATGGTTAGGTACAGCACCCAGCCTAGCACACAGAGAGATGAGGACAACATGGTTAGGTACAGCACCCAGCCTAGCACACAGAGAGATGAGGACAACATGGTTAGGTACAGCACCTAGCCTAGCACACAGAGAGATGAGGACAACATGGTTAGGAACAGCACCCAGCCTAGCACACCCCAGAGATGAGGACAACATGGTTAGGTACAGCACCTAGCCTAGCACACAGAGAGATGAGGACAACATGGTTAGGTACAGCACCCAGCCTAGCACACAGAGAGATGAGGACAACATGGTTAGGTACAGCACCCAGCCTAGCACACAGAGAGATGAGGACAACATGGTTAGGTACAGCACCCAGCCTAGCACACAGAGACAACAGATGAGGACAACATGGTTAGGTACAGCACACAGCCTAGCACACAGAGAGATGAGGACAACATGGTTAGGTACAGTAATGCACACAGACATAAGACCATGGTTCCTTGTGATTTCTAGATGTTATCATTGATTACAGAAGGTCTCGTAGGCTAGTCCATGTATTCACTGTGTTGGTCTCTCATCACCTGACAAGCCCAGTAAAACAATGAACTCATGAAATCATGATATATTGTCCACCTACCCACAGATAAAGTGTTCTGGAAACATGCACCCCCCTCTTGTAAACAGACCACATAATTTAGCCTCTCCTACCTTCCCTGCTCCAATAGTACTATCTCAGTCCAGCCCAGCTTGGCCAGGTGATAGGCCACAGACGTCCCTACGATGCCCCCTCCACATATCACCACCCGGGCTTGGCTGGGCAGGGGGATGGGCTGCGTGGTCTCTACAGCCGAGGCCAGTCTCCGAGGGGAGCTCCAGATACCCCTAGGCCTGGTCCCCGGAGCCCAGCATCCTGCATGGGACAGCAGCCTAGGGAGCAGGGCAGGGGACAGAGCCCTGGAGCTCCATACACAGCTGCAGTGCATGGCTTGGACTGGAGAATCAGAACACAACACCAGGAGAATCAGAACACAACAGGCCAGGAGAATCAGAACACAACAGGCCAGGAGAAATCAGAACACAACAGGCCAGGAGAAATCAGAACACAACAGGCCAGAGAGGAAATCAGAACACAACAGGCCAGGAGAAATCAGAACACAACAGGCCAGAAATCAGAACACAACAGGCCCACAACAGAAATCAGAACACAACAGGCCAGGAGAAATCAGAACACAACAGGCCAGGAGAAATCAGAACACAACAGGCCAGGAGAAATCAGAACACAACAGGCCAGGAGAAATCAGAACACAACAGGCCAGGAGAAATCAGAACACAACAGGCCATCAGAGAAATCAGAACACAACAGGCCCGGAGAGAAATCAGAACACAACAGGCCAGGAGAATCAGAACACAACAGGCCCGGAGAATCAGAACACAACAGGCCAGGAGAATCAGAACACAACAGGCCAGGAGAATCAGAACACAAACAGGCCAGGAGAATCACAACACAACAGGCCTCAGAACACAACAGGAGAATCACAACACAACAGGCCTGGAGAATCAGAACACAACAGGCCAGGAGAATCACAACACAACAGGCCAGGAGAGTCACAACACAACAGGCCGGAGGAGAAATCAGAACACAACAGGCCCGGAGAAATCAGAACACAACAGGCCCCGGGAGAAATCAGAACACAACAGGCCAGGAGAATCAGAACACAACAGGCCCGGAGAATCAGAACACAACAGGCCCGGAGAATCAGAACACAACAGGCCAGGAGAATCAGAACACAACAGGCCCGGAGAATCAGAACACAACAGGCCCGGAGAATCAGAACACAACAGGCCCGGAGAAATCAGAACACAACAGGCCAGGAGAAATCAGAACACAACAGGCCAGGAGAAATCAGAACACAACAGGCCAGGAGAAATCAGAACACAACAGGAACCCAGGCCCGGAGAATCAGAACACAACAGGCCAGGAGAGTCACAACACAACAGGCCCGGAGAATCAGAACACAACAGGCCCGGAGAATCAGAACACAACAGGCCCGGAGAATCAGAACACAACAGGCCCGGAGAATCAGAACACAACAGGCCAGGAGAATCAGAACACAACAGGCCCGGAGAATCAGAACACAACAGGCCCGGAGAATCAGAACACAACAGGCCCGGAGAATCAGAACACAACAGGCCCGGAGAATCAGAACACAACAGGCCCGGAGAATCAGAACACAACAGGCCTGGAGAATCAGAACACAACAGGCCTGGAGAATCAGAACACAACAGGCCTGGAGAATCAGAACACAACAGGCCAGGAGAATCAGAACACAACAGGCCCGGAGAATCAGAACACAACAGGCCCGGAGAATCAGAACACAACAGGCCCAGGAGGAGAGAATCAGAACACAACAGGCCAGGAGAATCAGAACACAACAGGCCCGGAGAATCAGAACACAACAGGCCCGGAGAATCAGAACACAACAGGCCAGGAGAATCACAACACAACAGGCCAGGAGAATCAGAACACAACAGGCCAGGAGAATCACAACACAACAGGCCCAGGAGAATCACATTAGCAAGCATGCAGACTTAGGTACCAGCTACCACAGCTAACTGTCTTTCAAACAAGCTACAGTTAGCTAGCGAACTTTAGCTAACGTTAGTTGATCAGCTGACTCAATGATAACTTTAACTCCTATCACTTCTTGCTAATGCCAACAGTAAATCTGAAGTTTGCTTGTGTTCGACCTTCGTCCCAAGGAGAACAACACCCCGGTCCAAACGTCTTTGCATTGGTAATACGCTAGCGGCCTTCTGACATTCGTCTAGCTAATGATAATACTAGTTAGCATTATCATGTAGCAAACTCACCGACTCACTCCACTCCAAAAGTAATGAAATCTCTATTCGGCTTGAAGCAGATTTCAGTCCTGCGCCTCGATGACAGCAGAATGTTTCAGTCAGACCCTCTTCGGCCAAACAAACTGCATCGTTTATTTACACCGCCGTGAAACAGGCAACAGAAACTAACTACTTCCGGGTCGCGGATTTTTAAAAAATCTGTCAGAATAAAAGTTCCATCCTGTATACTTGGTAAATTAATAATTATTAATATTTGTACAATTATTTACAAAAATATAAACGCAACAATTTAAACCAATTTACTGAGTAACAGTTCATATAAGGAAATCAGTCAATTGAAATAAATTAATTCGACCCTAATCTATGGATTTCACATGAAAACAGATATGCATCTATTGGTCACATATACTCAGTGGTGGCCTGTCATTCAGGGCAGGTGAGCACCACCTGTTTTGAGACCCACCCGTTCAGAAAAAAAAGACATGTTTTTCATGTTATTTTTTACATAAATACAAGTCACATATCAGTTTGCAAACAATGTAAAAAAAATAATATTTGAGTTAATAAAGCCGCATACAAACATGGTTGCTTTCTTGAGTATGGCATCTCCAAAATGCAGATGTTTCAGCCTAGCTTAGTGCTTTCTGTGGTGGAGGGGCAGCCAGTGGAAAACACAGAGTGTAGGGGTTGGTAATGTACTCTAGTTGCGCCGTGATTGGCTCACTTCTGTTACTCATGGGGACACTTTGTCAGCGCAAACTCTACAGAGGGAGCTTGAAAATTCAAGCCCCTTGGGTGCTGCCATAGATTTACATTAGAAGTGCCCATCCAAGAAGGCTCAAGGTCATTGGCTGCAAATAAAGTGACATCAAATCACGTTATATCTACAGCCGCCGCTTGAATTGGACTTTCAATATCTTAGGTAGCAAGCTAGACAAGCGGCCATCGTCACAAATCAACAATCTACTGGCAAATCCTTTTCAAACCTTGTCGAGAAATTATAAGATAAAAAAAAACATATTGGTGCTCATCGGCCATTGCACATTAACATTACACATGAATTTGGAAATCGCAAATATAACAATGGGTGATTTGGAAGGAACCTTTACTGCTGCTCTTTAATGAATTATTTTTTTAATGGTCTATTTTTTACTTAATACTTATTTTTCTTAAAACTGCATTGTTGGTTGTTGGGGCTTGTAAGTAAGCATTTCACTGTAAGGTCTACACCTGTTGTATTCGGCGCATGTGACAAATACCATTTAATTTGATCAGTGGCTAACTGCAAGTGTTGTAAAGCAATCAGTAGCCTGCTACTCAGTGGAGACGGTGTGTGGTCCAAGTCTGGGTTTAAGGGTATCTTTTTTCAGGCTTAAAAGGATAAACAGTCACATGTAACACCGTGGGCCAGAAAAGGTTGAATACACTGGCCACACTGTCAACCTAGTACAACTTCTGTTCAAAACAAGTGTAAACCTGGAACTGACTTCAGTGAGTTCAAGACAACTGGGAAAAAACAGGGTCAGACTGGGAAAATACGCTTTGGTAAGGATCCCCTCCATGGTGCTGAAAACAAGGCTCCGCTGACAGCCAGGTGTAGCAGTGGTAAGGATCCCCTCCATGGTGCTGAAAACAAGGCTCCGCTGATAGCCAGGTGTAGCAGTGGTAAGGATCCCCTCCATGGTGCTGAAAACAAGGCTCCGCTGATAGCCTGCAGTGGTAGCCATGGTGCTGAAAACAAGGCTCCGCTGATAGCCAGGTGTAGTGGTAAGGATCCCCTCCATGGTGCTGAAAACAAGGCTCCGCTGATAGCCAGGTGTAGCAGTGGTAAGGATCCCTCCATGGTGCTGAAAACAAGGCTCCGCTGATAGCCAGGTGTAGCAGTGGTAAGGATCCCTCCATGGTGCTGAAAACAAGGCTCCGCTGATAGCCAGGTGCAGCAGTGGTAAGGATCCCTCCATGGTGCTGAAAACAAGGCTCCGCTGATAGCCAAGTGGTAAGGATCCCCTCCATGGTGCTGAAAACAAGGCTCCGCTGATAGCCAGGTGTAGCAGTGGTAAGGATCCTCTCCATGGTGCTGAAAACAAGGCTCCGCTGATAGCCAGGTGTAGCAGTGGTAAGGATCCCTCCATGGTGCTGAAAACAAGGCTCCGCTGATAGCCAGGTGTAGCAGTGGTAAGGATCCCCTCCATGGTGCTGAAAACAAGGCTCCGCTGATAGCCAGGTGCAGCAGTGGTAAGGATCCCCTCCATGGTGCTGAAAACAAGGCTCCGCTGATAGCCAGGTGCAGCAGTGGTAAGGATCCCCTCCATGGTGCTGAAAACAAGGCTCCGCTGATAGCCAGGTGCAGCAGTGGTAAGGATCCCCTCCATGGTGCTGAAAACAAGGCTCCGCTGATAGCCAGGTGTAGCGGTGGTAAGGATCCACTCCATGGTGCTGAACAGAAGGCTCCGCTGATAGCCAGGTGTAGCAGTGGTAAGGATCCACTCCATGGTGCTGAACAGAAATCTCTGCTGTTGGGACAGCTTTATGTATGTCCTAACAGTTAGTGGGCACCGTTTGTCACCGTTATAGTGTAATTAATGTATTGTTTAGTGTTGTGGCTTTGCTGGCATGCATCAAAATTTTTTTTGAGTTTGACCCACCAAGATGTACATGCTAAAATCACCACTGCATAAAACCAGTCAGTATCTGGTGTGACCACCGTGCAGCGCGACACATCTCCTTCACATGGACTTGATCAGGCTGTTGATTGTGGAATGTTGTCCCACTCCTCTTCAATGGTTGTGTGAAGTTGCTGGATATTGGCGGGAACTGGAACACGCTGTCATACAAGTCGATCCAACACCTCAGAGGAGGACCATCCTCCTCAGTGAATTTATAAATAATTTATAAAGTTATCCTTTTAGATAAAACTACACTAAATATATTCACGTCACCAAATAATTCATTCAAACAAAATGTTTTGCAATGTTGGGGTTTGGCCGTCATTGTAAATAAGATTTTGTTCTTAACTGACTTGTCTAGTTAAATAAAAATAAAATATTCAATATGAAAAACGTACTGAACATCGTGTAATGCAAATGGGATAATTAACAATGGGACTTAAGTGTTTTCTAAAGTTGATTACAATTATACAATAATATTATGAATATTATTACAATAATGTCAATGCTATATTAGTTTTTGCCATAAATGCTATCTTTTTTTTATATTGTTAAACAAAATTCAAAATTTGCTAACATTTCCCCATAAAAAGTAACTCATATCGACCTTTTTATTATTTTTCACCATCTTCATTGCCGGACTTTTATATTGAAGGAAAACTGCCAGGGTCAGGGCATTATTCTTGCTGGCGGAACCGAGGTAATGTTTAAATCAAATCAAATCAAATGTATTCATATAGCCCTTCGTACATCAGCTGATATCTCAAAGTGCTGTACAGAAACCCAGCCTAAAACCCCAAACAGCAAGCAATGCAGGTGTAGAAGCACGGTGGCTAGGAAAAACTCCCTAGAAAGGCCAAAACCTAGGAAGAAACCTAGAGAGGAACCAGGCTATGTGGGGTGGCCAGTCCTCTTCTGGCTGTGCCGGGTGGAGATTATAACAGAACATGGCCAAGATGTTCAAATGTTCATAAACGACCAGCATGGTCAAATAATAATAAGGCAGAACAGTTGAAACTGGAGCAGCAGCACGGTCAGATGGACTGGGGACAGCAAGGAGTCATCATGTCAGGTAGTCCTGAGGCATGGTCCAAGGGCTCAGGTCCTCCGAGAGAGAAAGAGAGAATTAGAGAACGCACACTTAGATTCACACAGGACACCGAATAGGACAGGAGAGGTACTCCAGATATAACAAACTGACCCTAGCCCCCCGACACAAACTACTGCAGCATAAATACTGGAGGCTGAGACAGGAGGTGTCAGGAGACACTGTGGCCCCATCCGATGACACCCCCGGACAGGGCCAAACAGGAAGGATATAACCCCACCCACTTTGCCAAAGCTCAGCCCCCACACCACTAGAGGGATGTCTTCAACCACCAACTTACCATCCCATCGCCGCTGCGTGTACAGGATCTTCACGAAACATCATTGGTCATTACTGTTCTAGTAAAATGTAAAAAAATGTCCACGTGTCATTGTTTCGATACATTAATATTGTTCCATTTATGAGGAAAGGAGAGACTGCTCTTATCCAGTTGTCTTCAATACAAACATCTGTTAGAAATACATTACTTTTCTATCGCAAGACACCAACAGTCATTCTGAAATACCCAACATGTGGACACCATGATGTAAAAATCTGCAGACAATTTTATTAAATTGACAAAATGTTCATCTGTACAGCAAAAAAAAAAGCACAATGTAAAATCTCAATATTACATCGCGGCATAACCTGAACAAAAAATATAACAGCAGATCCATAACGTTGTACAGAAAGAAAAGGACAAAACTGGTTATCAGCATCAGTCTGTTTCAAAGAAGTCTTCAAACCAACGAAAACAGACAGGAAGAAGGACAAACTTTTGTTTAAAATGAATAGAGCATCCAGGTGTTGCTGAAGCAGCTCCTGGAGAGCAGAGGAGCTTTGTGACCTTCTCATGTAGTCCAAACGGTCTCACGGTGGGCCTCACTGTCCAGACTCTCCCCTCGTTTCTGTTTCCAGGGTTGAGATGTGGAGGATGGTGGTGCCAGATTTACAACAGGGCCAGTTCTGGCCCAAGAGGACCTCTAAAGGGGCCTAATGTTACTCTAAGGTCCAAGGCCCTTCTGTTATTTTCAGAGAGAGACTGGAAGCCAAAACAGACACTCCATCTAAACATGAATCAGATTCTCAACTGCGATACATTTCTAGAAACATAAAACCCTTTTACTTCCATATCACATCGAAATAATTTAGCAAATGTAAAATACACATTTCCTGAAGTGGTGTGAAGTCCTTTAGTGAAACGTTTTGGGGTATCTGTACTACATTCCTAAAAATAATGTACTTTTTACTCCATACATTTTCCCTGACACCCAAAAAGTACATTTTGAATGCTTAGCAGGACAGGAAATGGTCTGATTTATACACTCATCAAGAGAACATGGTCATTCATACTTTTGATCCGTAAGTATATTTTAGCAATTATGTTGACTTTTTATACTGATGTATATTTAAAACCAAAGACTTTCACTCAAAGAACAAACTTTTGTTTAAAATGAATAGAGCGTCCAGGTGTTGCTGAAGCAGGAGAGAGGTCCAGCTCCTGGAGAGCAGAGGAGCTTTGTGACCTTCTCATAAGGTCGTATTTTACTGGGTGACTCACTTTTCTATTAAAGTATCATTACTTTTACTCAGGTATGAGAATGTATTTTTTACACTGCTGCTGTACACCGTTTTGACCAGCCGACAGAATATTTCAGTGACAACAGGTTTTCTGGCGGTCTGCTTCCATTACACACAGGTGTCAGGTGCACGCTAGATATCTAATTAGCACAGGTGTCAGGTGCACGCTAGATATCTAATTAGCACAGGTGTCAGGTGCACGCTAGATATCTAATTAGCACAGGTGTCAGGTGCACGCTAGATATCTAACTAGCACAGGCGTCAGGTGCACGCTAGATATCTAACTAGCACAGGCGTCAGGTGCACGATATCTAGATATCTAACTAGCACAGGCGTCAGGTGCACGCTAGATATCTAACTAGCACAGGCGTCAGGTGCACGCTAGATATCTAACTAGCACAGGCGTCAGGTGCACGCTAGATATCTAACTAGCACAGGCGTCAGGTGCATGCTAGATATCTAATTAGCACAGGTGTCAGGTGCACGCTAGATATCTAATTAGCACAGGTGTCAGGTGCACGCTAGATATCTAATTAGCACAGGTGTCAGGTGCATGCTAGATATCTAATTAGGATAGGTGGTGTCTCGGTGGTCCGTCGACACTGTAACATGGATTCATTTAAACTGGACACAGCAGATCATCTAGATGACAGCATCAACAGAGAAAATACCTTTCTGAAAACTCGCCCCCGACTCCAACACCATCTGATTCCTAATGAAAACGGAAAAACCTTTCTGAAATAAATAGCTTCTCATTTTCAGTTTATTGAGAAATAATTGTAATTATTGAATTAGAATTTCAGTTTATCAGGTGCACGCTAGATATCTAATAGGCGCAGTTCCTGAACTGACCGACTTCTATTGAATGGATCCCAACAGGCCCCTGACCTCTGACCTCTGTGGAGCAGGACAGATTGAGGATGCATCCCAACAGGCCCCTGACCTCTGTGGAGCAGGACAGATTGAGGATGCATCCCAACAGGCCCCTGACCTCTGTGGAGCAGGACAAATTGAGGATACAGGCCCCTGACCTCTGTGGAGCAGGACAGATTGACTGGATGGACACAGGCCCCTGACCTCTGTGGAGCAGGACAGATTGAGGATACAGGCCCCTGACCTCTGTGGAGCAGGACAGATTGAGGATACAGGCCCCTGACCTCTGTGGAGCAGGACAGATTGAGGATACAGGCCCCTGACCTCTGTGGAGCAGGACAGATTGAGGATACAGGCCCCTGACCTCTGTGGAGCAGGACAGATTGAGGATACAGGCCCCTGACCTCTGTGGAGCAGGACAGATTGAGGATACAGGCCCCTGACCTCTGTGGAGCAGGACAGATTGAGGATACAGGCCCCTGACCTCTGTGGAGCAGGACAGATTGAGGATACAGGCCCCTGACCTCTGTGGAGCAGGACAGATTGAGGATACAGGCCCCTGACCTCTGTGGAGCAGGACAGATTGAGGATACAGGCCCCTGACCTCTGTGGAGCAGGACAGATTGAGGATACAGGCCCCTGACCTCTGTGGAGCAGGACAAATTGAGGATACAGGCCCCTGACCTCTGTGGAGCAGGACAGATTGAGGATACAGGCCCCTGACCTCTGTGGAGCAGGACATATTGAGGATGCATCCCAACAGGCCTCTGAGTGACATCTGGACACCAGTTTAGCTCAGCTATTAGTGGTGTGGAACAGGACAGATCGAGGATGCATCCCAAAATGCACCTTAGTGCACTACTTTTGACCATGACCCATAGGGCCCTGGTCCAAAGTAGTGCAGTTAATAGGGAATAGGGAGGCATTTGTTACAGAGACACAGAACGACTTCCCTATTCAATGCTACCAGCTAGCAGCTATAACAGGAGCCATGTACTGTAGTAGGGACACAGTGAAAAACAACCTGACAACACACCATCACCATCACGTCAAAACACAATAGCAGAAGAAAAAACAACCTGACAACACACCATCATCATCACAGTCAAAACACAGCTCAGGTAGCAGAAGAAACACACTTACAATCAACATGAATTGTTGTTCTTGTACAATATGACGTTTTTTAACTTTAGCATTTACTAAAGGAGGCACATACATGACCAACAGGCCAGTGTCCCAAATTGAATCCTATCCCCTCTGTCATGCACTACTATTGACCGGGGCCCATAAGGTAAAGGGGACACCACTATGGGCCCTGGTCAACAGTAGTGCACCCTTTACCCTCAACACTACTGTTGACCAGGGCCCATAGGGTGAAGGGGACACTACTGTTAACCAGGGCCCATAGGGTGAAGGGGACACTACTGTTAACCAGGGCCCATAGGATAAAGAGGACACTACTGTTGACCAGGGCCCATAGGGTAAAGGGGACACTACTGTTAACCAGGGCCCATAGGGTAAAGGCCGCCCTCTGGGACACAGTCATTGTATTATCTAATGTGGTCTGGATAATCATATCTGGATAACCTCATTGGACTAGACCAGGTTATCCAGATATGAGACACTTCATAATAACTCTGAATCAATATTAGTAAACAATAAACAAGGCTGAAAACAAACAATCAGTAGGACCAACAGCCTTCTTCAAGAGGAGGTTCAGGGCCAGTTTTAGGTCCAACAGCCTTCTTCAAGAGGAGGTTCAGGGCCAGTTTTAGGTCCAACAGTAGCCAGCATCAAGAGGAGGTTCATGGCCAGTTTTAGGACAAACAGCCTTCTTCAAGAGGAGGTTCAGGGCCAGTTTTAGGTCCAACAGTAGCCAGCATCAAGAGGTTCATGGCCAGTTTTAGGACCAACAGTATCCTGCTTCAGGAGGTGGTTCAGGGCCAGTTTTAGGACCAGTAGGACCAACAGTATCCTACTTCAGGAGGTGGTTCAGGGCCAGTTTTAGGACCAGTAGGACCAACAGTATAGCCTGCTTCAGGAGGAGGTTCAGGGCCAGTTTTAGGACCAACAGTATCCTGCTTCAGGAGGTGGTTCAGGGCCAGTTTTAGGACCAGTAGGACCAACAGTATCCTGCTTCAGGAGGAGGTTCAGGGCCAGTTTTAGGACCAGTAGGTCCAACAGTATCCTGCTTCAGGAGGAGGTTCAGGGCCAGTTTTAGGACCAGTAGGACCAACAGTATCCTGCTTCAGGAGGTGGTTCATTGCCAGTTTTAGGACCAATAGTATCCTGCTTCAGGAGGTGGTTCAGGGCCAGTTTTAGGACCAACAGTATACTGCTTAAGGAGGTGGTTCATTGCCAGTTTTAGGACCATTAGTATCCTGCTTCAGGTGGTTCAGGGCCAGTTTTAGGACCAGTAGGGCCAACGGGCCAGCTTCAGGAGGAGGTTCAGGGACAGTTTTAGGACCAGTATGGCCAACGGCCTGCTTCAAGAGGAGCTTCAGGGCCAGTTTTAGGTCCAACAGTAGCCTGCTTCAGGAGGAGGTTCAGGGCCAGTTTTAGGACCAGTAGGACCAACAGTATCCTGCTTCAGGAGGAGGTTCAGGGCCAGTTTTAGGACCAATAGGACCAACAGCCTGATTCAGGAGGAGGTTCAGGGCCAGTTTTAGGGCCAACAGTATCCTGCTTCAGGAGGTGGTTCAGGGCCAGTTTTAGGACCAATAGTATCCTGCTTCAGGAAGAGGTTCAGGGCCAGTTTTAGAACCAGTAGGACCAACAGTATCCTGCTTCAGGAGGTGGTTCATTGCCAGTTTTAGAACCAGTAGGACCAATAGTATCCTGCTTCAGGAGGTGGTTCATTGCCAGTTTTAGAACCAGTAGGACCAACAGTATCCTGCTTCAGGAGGTGGTTCAGGGCCAGTTTTAGGACCAACAGTATCCTGCTTCAGGAGGTGGTTCAGGACCAGTTTTAGGACCAACAGTGTTCTGCTTCAGGAGGTGGTTCAGGGCCAGTTTTAGGACCAACAGTATCCTGCTTCAGGAGGAGGTTCAGGGCCAGTTTTAGGACCAGTAGGACCAACAGTATCCTGCTTCAGGAGGAGGTTCAGGGCCAGTTTTAGGACCAGTAGGACCAACAGTATCCTGCTTCAGGAGGAGGTTCAGGGCCAGTTTTAGGGCCAACAGTATCCTGCTTCAGGAGGTGGTTCAGGGCCAGTTTTAGGACCAATAGTATCCTGCTTCAGGAGGAGGTTCAGGGCCAGTTTTAGAACCAGTAGGACCAACAGTATCCTGCTTCAGGAGGTGGTTCATTGCCAGTTTTAGAACCAGTAGGACCAACAGTATCCTGCTTCAGGAGGTGGTTCATTGCCAGTTTTAGAACCAGTAGGACCAACAGTATCCTGCTTCAGGAGGTGGTTCAGGGCCAGTTTTAGGACCAACAGTATCCTGCTTCAGGAGGTGGTTCAGGACCAGTTTTAGGACCAACAGTGTCCTGCTTCAGGAGGTGGTTCAGGGCCAGTTTTAGGACCAACAGTATCCTGCTTCAGGAGGTGGTTCAGGGCCAGTTTTAGGACCAGTAGGACCAACAGTATCCTGCTTCAGGAGGAGGTTCAGGGCCAGTTTTAGGACCAGTAGGTCCAACAGTATCCTGCTTCAGGAGATGGTTCAGGGCACCTTCTCAGTAGTAGTGGAGTGGATCAGTTTCTGGGGGGGGCGTCTTAACATGGCTCCTCTGGCTCTGTGGAGCTTGGCTGGTTACGGGTAGACCCCCAGACTGGGGCTCTGGGTGGTGATAGGGGGCTGGAGAGGGGCGGAGGTGGCTGGGGCAAACCCAGACTGGGGCTCTAGGTGGTGGTAGGGGGCGGAGGTGGCTGGGGCAAGCCCAGACTGGGGCTCTGGGTGGTGATAGGGGGCTGGAAAGGGGCGGAGGTGGCTGGGGCAAGCCCAGACTGGGGCTCTGGGTGGTGATAGGGGGCTGGAGAGGGGCGGAGGTGGCAAGCCCAGACTGGGGCTCTGGGTGGTGATAGGGGGGCGGAGGTGGCTGGGGCAAGCCCAGACTGGGGCTCTGGGTGGTGATAGGGGGCTGGAGAGGGGCGGAGGTGGCTGGGGCAAGCCCAGACTGGGGCTCTGGGTGGTGGTAGGGGGGCTGGAGAGGGGCAGAGGTGGCTGGGGCAAGCCCGGGCTGTTTTTTTTTTGGGGGCCTTTGGAAGAGACAGTCTGTTTCTGCCTATCAGGTGGAACCCTGTTCCCTACATAGTGCAGTACTTCTGACCAGAGACCCATAGAGTTAGTTCCCACACAAAGCCAGTTGATGAAGTGGACCAAGGAGATGACAACATTGACATTGTTCTGTGATGTCAGGTCCAGGTGTGAAGGACCCCACAGGGCTCTGGTCACAAGTAGTGGAGGAGGTCCGTTCATCCCCCCTCTCTCTACCTGTCCTTCAGTTCCCTGGTGACTCTCTTGGTGATGCGTCCACACAGCAGGCCGACCAGAAAGAGGACAATCACCCCCAGGGAGATTATAAACAGGATGTAGTTCTTAGAGGGGAGGTCATCACCTGCATGGCAAGGTCTGAAAAACCCTCTGCTGGAGCGACCTGGGGGAGAGGGGGAATTATTAGAGGGAGAGGGAATTATTAGAGGGGGAGGTCACCACCTGGGGGGGGATTACTAGAGGGGGAGGTCACTACCTGGGGGAGAGAGGGAATTATTAGAGGGGGTGGTCACCACCTGGGGGAGAGAGAGGGAATTATTAGAGGGGAGGGAATTATTAGAGGGAGAGGGAATTATTAGAGGGAGAGGGAATTATTAGAGGGGGAGGTCACCACCTGGGGGGGGATTACTAGAGGGGAGAGTGAGAGGGAATTATTAGAGGGGGAGGTCACCACCTGGGGGGGGGATTACTAGAGGGGGAGGTCACTACCTGGGGAGAGAGAGGGAATTATTAGAGGGGGTGGTCACCACCTGGGGGAGAGAGGGAATTATTAGAGGGGGAGAGAGGGAATTATTAGAGGGGAGGTCACCAGGGGGGAGGGAGGGAATTATTAGAGAGGGGGGAGGTCACCACCTGGGGGGATTACTAGAGGGGGAGGTCACTACCTGGGGGAGAGAGGGAATTATTAGAGGGGGTTATCAGGGGGGGGGGGATTATTAGAGGGGGTGGTCACCACCTGGGGGAGAGAGGGAATTATTAGAGGGGGAGGTCATCACCTGGGGGAGAGAGGGAATTATTAGAGGGGGAGGTCATCACCTGGGATAGAGAGAGGGAATTATTAGAGGGGAGGTCACCACCTGGGGGGGGTAGAGAGGGAATTATTAGAGGGGAGGTCACCACCTGGGGAGAGAGGGAATTATTAGAAGGGGAGGTCATCACCTGGGATGGAGAGAGGGAATTATTAGAGGGGAGGTCACCACCTGGGGGGGGAGAGGGGAGGTCACCACCTGGGGGAGAGAGGGAATTATTAGAGGGGGAGGTCACCACCTGGGGGAGAGAGGGAAGTATTAGAGGGGGAAAGGGAATTATTAGAGGGGAGGTCACCACCTGGGGGTGAGAGGGAATTATTAGAGGGGGAGGTCACCACCTGGGGGGTGAGAGGGAATTATTAGAGGGGGAGGACACCACCTGAGGGGGGTAGAGATGGAATTATTACCTGGGGGGAGGACACCACCGGGGGGGTAGAGAGGGAATTATTAGAGGGGAGGACACCACCTGGGGGGGGATTACTAGAGGGCGAGGTCACACCTGGGGGAGAGAGAGGGAATTATTAGAGGGGGGGGTCATCACCTGGGGGAAGAGAGAGTGAATTATTAGAGGGGGAGTTCACCACCTGGGTGGGGAGAGTGAATTATTAGAGGGGGAGGTCACCACCTGGGTGGGGAGAGGGAATTATTAGAGGGGGATGTCATCACCTGGGGGGACTGCAGGTGTCAGGTTATTAAAGGGGAACCCACTGCAGGTTATTAAAGGGGAAACCACTGCAGGTTATTAAAGGGGAAACACTGCAGGTTATTAAAGGGGAAACACTGCAGGTTATTAAAGGGGAAACACTGCAGGTTATTAAAGGGGAAACACTGCAGGTTATTAAAGGGGAACCCACTGCAGGTTATTAAAGGGGAACCCACTGCAGGTTATTAAAGGGGAACCCACTGCAGGTGTCAGGTTATTAAAGGGGAACCCACTGCAGGTGTCAGGTTATTAAAGGGGAACCCACTGCAGGTGTCAGGTTATTAAAGGGGAACCCACTGCAGGTGTCAGGTTATTAAAGGGGAAACACTGCAGGTGTCAGGTTATTAAAGGGGAAACCACTGCAGGTGTCAGGTTATTAAAGGGGAACCCACTGCAGGTGTCAGGTTATTAAAGGGGAAACACTGCAGGTGTCAGGTTATTAAGGGAGGGGAACCCACTGCAGGTTATTAAAGGGGAACCCACTGCAGGTGTCAGGTTATTAAAGGGGAACCCACTGCAGGTGTCAGGTTATTAAAGGGGAACCCACTGCAGGTGTCAGGTTATTAAAGGGGAACCCACTGCAGGTGTCAGGTTATTAAAGGGGAACCCACTGCAGGTGTCAGGTTATTAAATCAAATCAAATTTTATTTGTCACATACACATGGTTAGCAGATGGGAAACCACTGCGAAATGCTACAGTCAGGTTATTAAAGGGAACCCACTGCAGGTGTCAGGTTATTAAAGGGGAAACACTGCAGGTGTCAGGTTATTAAAGGGGAACCCACTGCAGGTGTCAGGTTATTAAAGGGGAACCCACTGCAGGTTATTAAAGGGGAACCCACTGCAGGTGTCAGGTTATTAAAGGGGAACCCACTGCAGGTGTCAGGTTATTAAAGGGGAACCCACTGCAGGTGTCTGGTTATTAAAGGGGAACCCACTGCAGGTGTCAGGTTATTAAAGGGGAACCCACTGCAGGTGTCAGGTTATTAAAGGGGAACCCACTGCAGGTGTCAGGTTATTAAAGGGGAACCCACTGCAGGTGTCAGGTTATTAAAGGGGAACCCACTGCAGGTGTCAGGTTATTAAAGGGGAACCCACTGCATGTGTCAGGTTAAAGGAGTGTACATTAACCTTGGCAGCGTAGCTCCACATGTCCATGCGGTCCTGGAGTCTCTTCTTACACTCTGGCTGCAGACGGACTCTCTTATCCTGCAACGACTCCAGTAGACATGACATCTCTGGTAGGGAGGGAGAGAGAGGGAGGGGGAGAGAGAGGGAGGTGGGGGAGAGAGAGAGGGAGGGGGAGAGAGATAGAGAGAGGAGGGAGAGAGAGAGAGGGGGAGAGGGAGGGAGAGAGAGAGAGGGGGAGAGAGAGAGGGAGGGGGAGAGAGATAGAGAGAGGAGGGAGAGAGAGAGAGAGGGGGAGAGGGAGGGAGAGAGAGAGAGAGGGAGGGGGAGAGGGAGGGGGACAGAGAGAGGGGACAGAGAGGGGAGAGAGAGGGAGAGAGGGAGAGAGAGAGAGGAGAGAGAGGGGGGGAGAGAGAGAGGGGGAGAGAGAGAGGGGGAGAGAGAGAGGGAGGGGGAGAGAGATAGAGAGAGGAGGGAGGAGAGAGAGGGGGAGAGAGAGAGGGAGGGGGAGAGAGATAGAGAGAGGAGGGAGAGAGAGAGAGGGGGAGAGGGAGGGGAGAGAGAGAGGGGGAGAGGGAGGGGGAGAGAGAGGGGAGAGAGAGGAGAGAGAGAGGGAGAGAGGGGAGAGAGAGAGGAGAGAGAGAGGGGGAGAGAGAGAGGGGACAGAGAGGGGGAGAGAGGGGACAGAGAGGGAGGGGGAGAGAGAGGAGAGAGAAGGGGAAAGAGAGAGGGGGAGAGAAATTAGGAGAGAAATGGAGGGGGAGAGGAGAAATGGAGAGAGAGCGAGGAGGGAGAGAGAGAGAAGAGGAGAGAGGAGGGGAGAGAGGGGGAGAGAGAGGGAGAGAGAGGGAGGGGAGAGAGAGAGAGAGGGGGGAGGGGGAGAGAGAGAGGGAGAGAGAGTGAGAGGAGGGTGTTTGCATGTTTTACTAAATACTATCATGGTGGTGAATATACCTCCATGTCATTACTAAATACTATCATGGTGGTGTAGAAGGTGAATATACCTCTATGTCATTACTAAATACTATCATGGTGGTGAATATACCTCCATGTCATTACTAAATACTATCATGGTGGTGTAGAAGGTGAATATACCTCTATGTCATTACTAAATACTATCATGGTGGTGTAGAAGGTGAATATACCTCCATGTCATTACTAAATACTATGGCTGTGAACAGACAGGTGGTGTAGAAGGTAAATATACCCCCATGTCATTGGCTGTGAACAGACAGGTGGGCGGGACTCACGTCGTCCTCTGCCCGGCGTGACGGCAGCACACTGGTGTTTGAGGTCAAGGGCACAGGCCGTGTGGAGGACAGGATCAACGAAGACGTCTGCCTTGCTCTCCTTCAACATGTTCAGCACCTCCTTCTTACACAAGTCATGTTTGATCTTCAACAGGTTGGCCTTCAGACACTCCTCCACCTGACCTGTCTGCTCCTGGGCCACTGCCTCCTCCGCACACAGACCGGGGATCTAGAGGAGTGACAGGGGGGAGGGACGGAGGAAGACAGAGAGGGGGAAGACAGAGAGGGGGAAGACAGAGAGGGGGAAGACAGAGAGGGGGAAGACAGAGAGGGGGAAGACAGAGAGGAAGGGGGAAGACACAGAGAGGGGGAAGACAGAGAGAGAGAGGAAGAGGGGGAGACAGAGAGAGAGAGGAAGAGGGGGAGACAGAGGGGGAAGAGAGAGAGAGAGAGGAAGAGGGGGAGACAGAGAGAGGAAGAGGGGGAGACAGAGAGAGAGAGGAAGAGGGGGAGACAGAGAGAGAGAGGAAGAGGGGGAGACAGAGAGAGGAAGAGGGGGGAGAATGTCAATTCTCTAGTTGCAGCTCTCAGAATGTATTTCTAAAGCCTTCTTCTATCAACATGGAACTGCTTTACAGCAGTCTGGCCTAGTTACTAGTAACCATCTCTCAGGGACAGCAGTCTGGCCTAGTTACTAGTAACCATCTCTCAGGGACAGCAGTCTGGCCTGGTTACTAGTAACCATCTCAGGGACAGCAGTCTGGCCTGGTTATTAGTAACCATCTCTCAGGGACAGCAGTCTGGCCTAGTTACTAGTAACCATCTCTCAGGGACAGCAGTCTGGCCTAGTTATTAGTAACCATCTCTCAGGGACAGCAGTCTGGCCTGGTTATTAGTAACCATCTCTCAGGGACAGCAGTCTGGCCTGGTTATTAGTAACCATCTCTCAGGGACAGCAGTCTGGCCTGGTTATTAGTAACCATCTCTCAGGGACAGCAGTCTGGCCTGGTTATTAGTAACCATCTCTCAGGGACAGCAGTCTGGCCTGGTTATTAGTAACCATCTCTCAGGGACAGCAGTCTGGCCTGGTTATTAGTAACCATCTCTCAGGGACAGCAGTCTGGCCTGGTTATTAGTAACCATCTCTCAGGGACAGCAGTCTGGCCTAGTTATTAGTAACCATCTCTCAGGGACAGCAGTCTGGCCTGGTTATTAGTAACCATCTCTCAGGGACAGCAGTCTGGCCTGGTTATTAGTAACCATCTCTCAGGGACAGCAGTCTGGCCTGGTTATTAGTAACCATCTCTCAGGGACAGCAGTCTGGCCTGGTTATTAGTAACCATCTCTCAGGGACAGCAGTCTGGCCTGGTTATTAGTAACCATCTCTCAGGGACAGCAGTCTGGCCTGGTTATTAGTAACCATCTCAGGGACAGCAGTCTGGCCTGGTTATTAGTAACCATCTCTCAGGGACAGCAGTCTGGCCTAGTTATTAGTAACCATCTCTCAGGGACAGCAGTCTGGCCTAGTTATTAGTAACCATTTCTCAGGGACAGCAGTCTGGCCTGGTTATTAGTAACCATCTCTCAGGGACAGCAGTCTGGCCTGGTTATTAGTAACCATCTCTCAGGGACAGCAGTCTGGCCTAGTTATTAGTAACCATCTCTCAGGGACAGCAGTCTGGCCTAGTTATTAGTAACCATCTCTCAGGGACAGCAGTCTGGCCTGGTTATTAGTAACCATCTCTCAGGGACAGCAGTCTGGCCTGGTTATTAGTAACCATCTCTCAGGGACAGCAGTCTGGCCTGGTTATTAGTAACCATCTCTCAGGGACAGCAGTCTGGCCTAGTTATTAGTAACCATCTCTCAGGGACAGCAGTCTGGCCTGGTTATTAGTAACCATCTCTCAGGGACAGCAGTCTGGCCTGGTTATTAGTAACCATCTCAGGGACAGCAGTCTGGCCTGGTTATTAGTAACCATCTCTCAGGGACAGCAGTCTGGCCTGGTTATTAGTAACCATCTCTCAGGGACAGCAGTCTGGCCTGGTTATTAGTAACCATCTCTCAGGGACAGCAGTCTGGCCTGGTTATTAGTAACCATCTCTCAGGGACAGCAGTCTGGCCTGGTTATTAGTAACCATCTCTCAGGGACAGCAGTCTGGCCTAGTTATTAGTAACCATCTCAGGGACAGCAGTCTGGCCTGGTTATTAGTAACCATCTCTCAGGGACAGCTGTCTGGCCTGGTTATTAGTAACCATCTCTCAGGGACAGCAGTCTGGCCTGGTTATTAGTAACCATCTCTCAGGGACAGCAGTCTGGCCTAGTTTAGAGGACCGGTCTCTTCAGGACAGTGGGGTTATGTATTAGTAACCATCTCTCAGGGACAGCAGTCTGGCCTGGTTTAGAGGACCGGTCTCTTCAGGACAGTGGGGTTATGTATTAGTAACCATCTCAGGGACAGCAGTCTGGCCTGGTTTAGAGGACCGGTCTCTTCAGGACAGTGGGGTTATGTTATTCGTAACCATCTCTCAGGGTCAGCAGTCTGGCCTGGTTTAGAGGACCGGTCTCTTCAGGGCTGTGTAAATGGTGTTAGTTATTAGTAACCATCTCAGGGACAGCAGTCTGGCCTAGTTTAGGGCCGGTCTCTTCAGGACAGTGGGGTTATGTATTAGTAACCATCTCAGGGACAGCAGTCTGGCCTAGTTTGGGGCCGGTCTCTTCAGGGCTGTGGGGTTATGTATTAGTAACCATCTCAGGGACAGCAGTCTGGCCTGGTTTAGAGGACCGGTCTCTTCAGGACAGTGGGGTTATGTATTAGTAACCATCTCTCAGGGACAGCAGTCTGGCCTAGTTTGGGGCCGGTCTCTTCAGGGCTGTGTAAATAGTGTTAGTTATTAGTAACCATCTCTCAGGGACAGCAGTCTGGCCTGGTTTAGAGGACCGGTCTCTTCAGGACAGTGGGGTTATGTATTCGTAACCATCTCTCAGGGACTGCAGTCTGGCCTAGTTTGGAGCCGGTCTCTTCAGGGCTGTGTAAATGGTGTTAGTTATTAGTAACCATCTCTCAGGGACAGCAGTCTGGCCTAGTTTGGGACCGGTCTCTTCAGGACAGTGGGGTTATGTATTAGTAACCATCTCTCAGGGACAGCAGTCTGGCCTAGTTTGGGGCCGGTCTCTTCAGGGCTGTGTAAATGGTGTTAGTTATTAGTAACCATCTCTCAGGGACAGCAGTCTGGCCTGGTTTAGAGGACCGGTCTCTTCAGGACAGTGGGGTTATGTATTAGTAACCATCTCTCAGGGACAGCAGTCTGGCCTAGTTTAGAGGACCGGTCTCTTCAGGGCTGTGTAAATGGTGTTAGTTATTAGTAACCATCTCAGGGACAGTAGTCTGGCCTGGTTTAGAGGACCGGTCTCTTCAGGACAGTGGGGTTATGTATTAATAACCATCTCAGGGACAGCAGTCTGGCCTGGCAGGACCGGTCTCTTCAGGACAGTGGGGTTATGTATTAGTAACCATCTCAGGGACAGCAGTCTGGCCTGGTTATTAGTAACCATCTCTCAGGGACAGCAGTCTGGCCTGGTTATTAGTAACCATCTCTCAGGGACAGCAGTCTGGCCTGGTTATTAGTAACCATCTCTCAGGGACAGCAGTCTGGCCTGGTTATTAGTAACCATCTCTCAGGGACAGCAGTCTGGCCTGGTTATTAGTAACCATCTCTCAGGGACAGCAGTCTGGCCTAGTTATTAGTAACCATCTCTCAGGGACAGCAGTCTGGCCTGGTTATTAGTAACCATCTCTCAGGGACAGCAGTCTGGCCTGGTTATTAGTAACCATCTCTCAGGGACAGCAGTCTGGCCTGGTTATTAGTAACCATCTCTCAGGGACAGCAGTCTGGCCTGGTTATTAGTAACCATCTCTCAGGGACAGCAGTCTGGCCTGGTTATTAGTAACCATCTCTCAGGGACAGCAGTCTGGCCTGGTTATTAGTAACCATCTCTCAGGGACAGCAGTCTGGCCTGGTTATTAGTAACCATCTCTCAGGGACAGCAGTCTGGCCTGGTTATTAGTAACCATCTCTCAGGGACAGCAGTCTGGCCTGGTTATTAGTAACCATCTCTCAGGGACAGCAGTCTGGCCTGGTTATTAGTAACCATCTCTCAGGGACAGCAGTCTGGCCTAGTTATTAGTAACCACCTCTCAGGGACAGCAGTCTGGCCTGGTTATTAGTAACCATCTCTCAGGGACAGCAGTCTGGCCTGGTTATTAGTAACCATCTCTCAGGGACAGCAGTCTGGCCTGGTTATTAGTAACCATCTCTCAGGGACAGCAGTCTGGCCTAGTTTGGGGCTGGTCTCTTCAGGACAGTGGGGTTATGTATTAGTAACCATCTCTCAGGGACAGCAGTCTGGTCTAGTTTGGGGCCGGTCTCTTCAGGACAGTGGGGTTATGTATTAGTAACCATCTCTCAGGGACAGCAGTCTGGCCTGGTTTAGAGGACCGGTCTCTTCAGGACAGTGGGGTTATGAATTAGTAACCATCTCAGGGACAGCAGTCTGGCCTAGTTTGGGGCCAGTCTCTTCAGGACAGTGGGGTTATGTATTAGTAACCATCTCTCAGGGACAGCAGTCTGGCCTGGTTTAGAGGACCGGTCTCTTCAGGGCTGTGTAAATGGTGTTAGTTATTAGTAACCATCTCAGGGACAGCAGTCTGGCCTGGTTTAGAGGACCGGTCTCTTCAGGACAGTGGGGTTATGTATTAGTAACCATCTCAGGGACAGCAGTCTGGCCTGGTTTAGAGGACCGGTCTCTTCAGGACAGTGGGGTTATGTATTAGTAACCATCTCTCAGGGACAGCAGTCTGGCCTGGTTTAGAGGACCGGTCTCTTCAGGACAGTGGGGTTATGTATTAGTAACCATCTCAGGGACAGCAGTCTGGCCTGGTTTAGAGGACCGGTCTCTTCAGGACAGTGGGGTTATGTATTCATAACCATCTCTCAGGGTCAGCAGTCTGGCCTGGTTTAGAGGACCGGTCTCTTCAGCTGTGTAAATGGTGTTAGTTATTAGTAACCATCTCAGGGACAGCAGTCTGGCCTAGTTTGGATCTCTTCAGGACAGTGGGGTTATGTATTAGTAACCATCTCTCAGGGACAGCAGTCTGGCCTAGTTTGGGGGGTCTCTTCAGGGCTGTGTAAATGGTGTTAGTTATTAGTAACCATCTCAGGGACAGCAGTCTGGCCTGGTTTAGAGGACCGGTCTCTTCAGGACAGTGGGGTTATGTATTAGTAACCATCTCTCAGGGACAGCAGTCTGGCCTAGTTTGGGGGGTCTCTTCAGGGCTGTGTAAATAGTGTTAGTTATTAGTAACCATCTCTCAGGGACAGCAGTCTGGCCTGGTTTAGAGGACCGGTCTCTTCAGGACAGTGGGGTTATGTATTCGTAACCATCTCTCAGGGACTGCAGTCTGGCCTAGTTTGGGCCGGTCTCTTCAGGGCTGTGTAAATGGTGTTAGTTATTAGTAACCATCTCTCAGGGACAGCAGTCTGGCCTAGTTTGGGGCCGGTCTCTTCAGGACAGTGGGGTTATGTATTAGTAACCATCTCTCAGGGACAGCAGTCTGGCCTAGTTTAACACTCCTCGGTCTCTTCAGGGCTGTGTAAATGGTGTTAGTTATTAGTAACCATCTCTCAGGGACAGCAGTCTGGCCTGGTTTAGAGGACCGGTCTCTTCAGGACAGTGGGGTTATGTATTAGTAACCATCTCTCAGGGACAGCAGTCTGGCCTAGTTTAGAGGACCGGTCTCTTCAGGGCTGTGTAAATGGTGTTAGTTATTAGTAACCATCTCAGGGACAGTAGTCTGGCCTGGTTTAGAGGACCGGTCTCTTCAGGACAGTGGGGTTATGTATTAATAACCATCTCAGGGACAGCAGTCTGGCCTGGTTTAGAGGACCGGTCTCTTCAGGACAGTGGGGTTATGTATTAGTAACCACCTCTCAGGGACAGCAGTCTGGCCTGGTTCAGAGGACCGGTCTCTTCAGGGCTGTGTAAATGGTGTTAGTTATTAGTAACCATCTCAGGGACAGCAGTCTGGCCTAGTTTGGGTCCAGTCTCTTCAGGACAGTGGGGTTATGTATTAGTAACCATCTCTCAGGGACAGCAGTCTGGCCTGGTTTAGACACCGGTCTCTTCAGGGCTCTGTAAATGGTGTCCAGTTATTAGTAACCATCTCAGGGACAGCAGTCTGGCCTGGTTTAGAGGACCGGTCTCTTCAGGACAGTGGGGTTATGGATTCGTAACCATCTCAGGGACAGCAGTCTGGCCTGGTTAACACTCCTCACCGGTCTCTTCAGGGCTGTGTAAATGGTGTTAGTTATTAGTAACCATCTCTCAGGGACAGCAGTCTGGCCTGGTTTAGGGGGCCGGTCTCTTCAGGACAGTGGGGTTATGTATTAGTAACCATCTCTCAGGGACAGCAGTCTGGCCTGGTTTAGAGGACCGGTCTCTTCAGGGCTGTGTAAATGGTGTTAGTTATTAGTAACCATCTCAGGGACAGCAGTCTGGTCTGGTTTAGAGGACCGGTCTCCTCCTCAGCACAGTGGATCTGTAGCTGGGGGTCCAGTCTATATTAACACTCCTCACCTCCTCAGCACAGTGGATCTGTAGCTGGGGTCCAGTCTATATTAACACTCCTCACCTCCTCAGCACAGTGGATCTGTAGCTGGGATCGAGTCTATATTAACACTCCTCACCTCCTCAGCACAGTGGATCTGTAGCTGGGGGTCCAGTCTATATTAACACTCCTCACCTCCTCAGCACAGTGGATCTGTAGCTGGGGGTCCAGTCTATATTAACACTCCTCACCTCCTCAGTGGATCTGTAGCTGGGGTCCAGTCTATATTAACACTCCTCACCTCCTCAGCACAGTGGATCTGTAGCTGGGGGTCCAGTCTATATTAACACTCCTCACCTCCTCAGCACAGTGGATCTGTAGCTGGGGTCCAGTCTATATTAACACTCCTCACCTCCTCAGTGGATCTGTAGCTGGGGTCCAGTCTATATTAACACTCCTCACCTCCTCAGTGGATCTGTAGCTGGGGGTCCAGTCTATATTAACACTCCTCACCTCCTCAGTGGATCTGTAGCTGGGGTCCAGTCTATATTAACACTCCTCACCTCCTCAGCACAGTGGATCTGTAGCTGGGGGTCCAGTCTATATTAACACTCCTCACCTCCTCAGTGGATCTGTAGCTGGGGTCCAGTCTATATTAACACTCCTCACCTCAGCTCAGTGGATCTGTAGCTGGGGTCCAGTCTATATTAACACTCCTCACCTCCTCAGCACAGTGGATCTGTAGCTGGGGTCCAGTCTATATTAACACTCCTCACCTCCTCAGTGGATCTGTAGCTGGGGGTCCAGTCTATATTAACACTCCTCACCTCCTCAGCACAGTGGATCTGTAGCTGGGGTCCAGTCTATATTAACACTCCTCACCTCCTCAGCACAGTGGATCTGTAGCTGGGGTCCAGTCTATATTAACACTCCTCACCTCCTCAGTGGATCTGTAGCTGGGGGTCCAGTCTATATTAACACTCCTCACCACAGTGGATCTGTAGCTGGGGGTCCAGTCTATATTAACACTCCTCACCTCCTCAGCACAGTGGATCTGTAGCTGGGGGTCCAGTCTATATTAACACTCCTCACCTCCTCAGTGGATCTGTAGCTGAGGGTCCAGTCTATATTAACACTCCTCACCTCCTCAGTGGATCTGTAGCTGGGGTCCAGTCTATATTAACACTCCTCACCTCCTCAGTGGATCTGTAGCTGGGGTCCAGTCTATATTAACACTCCTCACCTCCTCAGCACAGTGGATCTGTAGCTGGGGTCCAGTCTATATTAACACTCCTCACCTCCTCAGCACAGTGGATCTGTAGCTGGGGTCCAGTCTATATTAACACTCCTCACCTCCTCAGTGGATCTGTAGCTGGGGTCCAGTCTATATTAACACTCCTCACCTCCTCAGCACAGTGGATCTGTAGCTGGGGGTCCAGTCTATATTAACACTCCTCACCTCCTCAGTGGATCTGTAGCTGGGGGTCCAGTCTATATTAACACTCCTCACCTCCTCAGTAGATCTGTAGCTGGGGTCCAGTCTATATTAACACTCCTCACCTCCTCAGCACAGTGGATCTGTAGCTGGGGGTCCAGTCTGTAGTCCAGCGCCGACTCCTGAAGAATCACTCTGATCTGGTCCTCACAGTCTGGAGACAGACGCTGGTCGGCGTATTTCAGCTTCAGGCAACCAATCACCTGGCCCTCCAGTTCACTGTCATCACTGGCCTTGTTCAGGATTGGCTGACAGAATTTAGGGATGTCTGCCTTACAGGCCTTTCTCAATATTGGGTTCAACCTGTAGTCTGAGAGAGAGGAAGACAACCAGAAATACATACGGGTCCACATGACCCAGGTCCACCTGACCCGGGTCCACCTGACATGGGCTCTGACCCGGGTCCACCTGACATGGGATCTGACCCGGGTCCACCTGACATGGGATCTGACCCGGGTCCACCTGACATGGGCTCTGACCCGGGTCCACATGACATGGGCTCTGACCCGGGTCCACATGACATGGGCTCTGACCCGGGTCCACATGACCCAGGTCCACCTGTCCCGGGTCCACCTGACATGGGCTCTGACCCGGGTCCACCTGACATGGGCTCTGACCCGGGTCCACCTGACATGGGCTCTGACCCGGGTCCACCTGACATGGGCTCTGACCCGGGTCCACCTGACATGGGCTCTGACCCGGGTCCACCTGACATGGGCTCTGACCCGGGTCCACCTGACATGGGCTCTGACCCGGGTCCACATGACATGGGCTCTGACCTGGGTCCACATGACATGGGCTCTGACCCGGTTCCACATGACATGGGCTCTGACCCGGTTCCACATGACATGGGCTCTGACCCAATTCCTTTTCTCTCCATTCCTTGCATCCTCTTTCCTCGCCCATCTATTAGAGGTAACAGGTGGTCCCATCTATTAGCACTGCTTCTCAAAACCCATTGGAGAAGAAGATCCAAGGGGAGGGACCTTAGACCAACTCCTCCAAGACTTGAGAAGCAGGCGAGGAGATGGTCCCATCTATTAGAGGTAACAGGTGGTCCATCTATTAGAGGTAACAGGTGGTCCCATCTATTAGAGGTAACAGGTGATCCATCTATTAGAGGTAACAGGTGGTCCATCTATTAGAGGTAACAGGTGGTCCATCTATTAGAGGTAACAGGTGGTCCATCTATTAGAGGTAACAGGTGGTCCCATCTATTAGAGGTAACAGGTGGTCCATCTATTAGAGGTAACAGGTGGTCCATCTATTAGAGGTAACAGGTGGTCCATCTATTAGAGGTAACAGGTGGTCCATCTATTAGAGGTAACAGGTGGTCCATCTATTAGAGGTAACAGGTGATCCATCTATTAGAGGTAACAGGTGGTCCATCTATTAGAGGTAACAGGTGATCCATCTATTAGAGGTAACAGGTGGACCCATCTATTAGAGGTAACAGGTGGTCCATCTATTAGAGGTAACAGGTGATCCCATCTATTAGGTTACAGGTGGTCCCATCTATGAGGTAACAGGTGGTCCCATCTATGAGGTAACAGGTGGTCCATCTATTAGAGGTAACAGGTGGTCCATCTATTAGAGGTAACAGGTGGTCCCATCTATTAGAGGTAACAGGTGGTCCCATCTATTAGAGGTAACAGGTGGTCCCATCTATTAGAGGTAACAGGTGGTCCATCTATTAGAGGTAACAGGTGGTCCATCTATTAGAGGTAACAGGTGGTCCCATCTATTAGAGGTAACAGGTGGTCCCATCTATTGAGGTAACAGGTGGTCCCATCTATGAGGTAACAGGTGGTCCATCTATTAGAGGTAACAGGTGGTCCCATCTATTAGAGGTAACAGGTGGTCCATCTATTAGAGGTAACAGGTGGTCCCATCTATTAGAGGTAACAGGTGGTCCCATCTAGGTGAGGTAACAGGTGGTCCCATCTATGAGGTAACAGGTGATCCATCTATTAGAGGTAACAGGTGGTCCATCTATTAGAGGTAACAGGTGGTCCCATCTATTAGAGGTAACAGGTGGTCCATCTATTAGAGGTAACAGGTGGTCCATCTATTAGAGGTAACAGGTGGTCCATCTATTAGAGGTAACAGGTGGTCCATCTATTAGAGGTAACAGGTGGTCCATCTATTAGAGGTAACAGGTGATCCATCTATTAGAGGTAACAGGTGGTCCATCTATTAGAGGTAACAGGTGATCCATCTATTAGAGGTAACAGGTGGACCCATCTATTAGAGGTAACAGGTGGTCCATCTATTAGAGGTAACAGGTGATCCCATCTATTAGAGGTTACAGGTGGTCCCATCTATGAGGTAACAGGTGGTCCCATCTATGAGGTAACAGGTGGTCCATCTATTAGAGGTAACAGGTGGTCCATCTATTAGAGGTAACAGGTGGTCCCATCTATTAGAGGTAACAGGTGGTCCCATGTATTAGAGGTAACAGGTGGTCCCATCTATTAGAGGTAACAGGTAGTCCATCTATTAGAGGTAACAGGTGGTCCATCTATTAGAGGTAACAGGTGGTCCCATCTATTAGAGGTTACAGGTGGTCCCATCTATGAGGTAACAGGTGGTCCCATCTATGAGGTAACAGGTGGTCCATCTATTAGAGGTAACAGGTGATCCCATCTATTAGAGGTAACAGGTGGTCCCATCTATTAGAGGTAACAGGTAGTCAATCTATTAGAGGTAACAGGTAGTCCATCTATTAGAGGTAACAGGTGGTCCATCTATTAGAGGTAACAGGTGGTCCATCTATTAGAGGTAACAGGTGGTCCATCTATTAGAGGTAACAGGTGGTCCATCTATTAGAGGTAACAGGTGATCCATCTATTAGAGGTAACAGGTGATCCATCTATTAGAGGTAACAGGTGATCCATCTATTAGAGGTAACAGGTGATCCATCTATTAGAGGTAACAGGTGATCAGTGTTCATCATCTATTAGAGGTAACAGGTGATCCATCTATTAGAGGTAACAGGTGATCCATCTATTAGAGGTAACAGGTGATCCATCTATTAGAGGTAACAGGTGATCCATCTATTAGAGGTAACAGGTGATCCATCTATTAGAGGTAACAGGTGATCCATCTATTAGAGGTAACAGGTGTCCCATCTATTAGAGGTAACAGGTGGTCCATCTATTAGAGGTAACAGGTGGTCAATCTATTAGAGGTAACAGGTGGTCCATCTATTAGAGGTAACAGGTGGTCCATCTATTAGAGGTAACAGGTGATCCATCTATTAGAGGTAACAGGTGATCCATCTATTAGAGGTAACAGGTGATCCATCTATTAGAGGTAACAGGTGATCCATCTATTAGAGGTAACAGGTGATCCATCTATTAGAGGTAACAGGTGGTCCATCTATTAGAGGTAACAGGTGGTCCATCTATTAGAGGTAACAGGTGGTCCATCTATTAGAGGTGATCCATCTATTAGAGGTAACAGGGTCCATCTATTAGAGGTAACAGGTGACCCATCTATTAGAGGTAACAGGTGGTCCATCTATTAGAGGTAACAGGTGGTCCATCTATTAGAGGTAACAGGTGATCCATCTATTAGAGGTAACAGGTGGTCCATCTATTAGAGGTAACAGGTGTCCATCTATTAGAGGTAACAGGTGGTCCATCTATTAGAGGTAACAGGTGGTTTACCTGTCCTTCTGTGAGGAGGTGGTCCATCTATTAGAGGTAACCTGTGGTCCCATCTGTGAGGAGGTGATCCATGTTTGTTACCTGTGTTCATCTGTGAGAGAGTGTGTTGTTGGTGGTGTGGTACAGTGTGTGAGAGTGTGTTTTTACCTGTGCTCACTGTGAGAGTGTGTTTGTTACCTGTGCTCACTGTGAGAGTGTGTTTGTTACCTGTGCTCACTGTGAGAGTGTGTTACCTGTGTTGTGTGTGTGTGTGTGTGTGTGACAGTGTGTGTTTTACCTGTGTTCTGTGTGTGAGTGTGTGTGTTACCTGTGTTCTGTGAGAGAGTGTGTTTACCTGTGTTCTGTGTGTGTGTGTGTGTGTGTGAGAGTGTGTTTTACCTGTGTTCTGTGTGTGTGTGTGTGTGTGAGAGTGTGTTTACCTGTGTTCTGTGTGTGTGTGTTTTACCTGTGTTCTGTGTGAGAGTGTGTGTGTGTGACAGTGTGTGTTACCTGTGTTCTGTGTGACAGTGTGTGTGTGGTACAGTGTGTTTTACCTGTGTTCTGTGTGAGAGTGTGTGTGTGTGTGTGTGTGACAGTGTGTGTTACCTGTGTTCTGTGTGAGTGTGTGTGTGTGTGTGTGTGTGTGACAGTGTGTTTTACCTGTGTTCTGTGTGATCTGTCTCTTGGTGATCATCTGTTTACACTTGGGATCCATCAGTTCAGAGTTCTTGTTCTGTTTCAGACACTGCAGCATGTTCTTAGCATCCACATCTGTACAGAACCGCTGACACATGGAGAGAGAGGACAGACAGAGAGGACAGGAGGGAGAGAGAGAGGACAGGAGGGACAGGAGGACAGGAGAGAGAGCGAGAGAGGACAGAGAGACAGAGAGAGGACAGGAGAGAGACAGAGAGGCCAGGAGGGACAGAGAGAGAGAGGACAGAGAGAGAGAGGAGGAGGACAGGAGGGACAGAGGACAGGAGGGACAGGAGAGGAGAGGACAGGAGAGGACAGGAGAGACAGAGAGAGAGGAGGACAGAGAGGGACAGAGGGAGAGAGATGACAGGAGGGACAGAGAGATGACAGGAGGGACAGAGAGAGGACAGGAGGGACAGAGGGGACAGAGAGGACAGGACAGGGGGGACAGGGTGGACAGGAGGGACAGGACAGGGGAACAGAAAGAGTGAGGACAGGAGGGACAGGAGAGGACAGGAGGGACAGAGAGAGAGAGGACAGGAGGGACAGAGAGAGAGAGGACAGGAGGGACAGAGAGAGGACAGGAGGGACAGAGAGGACAGGAGGGACAGAGACAAGTTAAAGATAGGTAGAGGGAACAGGCCCCCTCACCACAGTCACACGGAGATTGACCCTCACCAGTCACAGAGGGCGTCCCCCCCCTCACAACAGTCACACGGGGCACCTCCCCCTCACCACAGTCACACGGGCGTCCCCCTCACCAGTCACACGGGGCGTCCCCCTCACCAGTCACACGGGCGTCCCCCCTCACCAGTCACACGGGGCGTCCCCCTCACCAGTCACACGGGCGTCCCCCTCACCACACACGGGGGCGTCCCCCTCACCACAGCCACACGGGGCGTCCCCCTCACCACAGCCACACTGGGGCGTCCCCCTCACCACAGCCACACGGGGCGCCCCCCTCACCACAGCCACAGGGGCGTCCCCCTCACCACAGTCATCATCGGGGCGGCCCCCCTCACCACAGCCACACGGGGGCGTCCCCCCCCTCACCACAGCCACACGGGGGCGTCCCCCCCTCACCACAGCCACACGGGGGCGTCCCCCCCTCACCACAGCCACACGGGGGCGTCCCCCTCACCTTAATCATCTGCTTGCAGACCCTCATGAGCTGGTAGTCCAGTTCTGGATCCAGCATCTCTCCCTCCTGTAGTTTAAACACCCTCTGGTGACACTGCTGAGACAGCTGCTTCTTCCTCTCCTTTAAACACTCCATCATCTGAGCGTTACCGAACACCACGTTGGAGCAGAGAGCCCGATGTCCGTCTTACACACGTCATACAACTCAGGTTCCAGACGAATATCCTCTGACTGCAGAGAGAGGAGAAAGGAGGGAGGAGAGAGAAAGGAGAGGAGAGGAGGGGAGAGAAAGGAGAGGAAGAGAGAGAAAGGAGAGGAGAGAGGAGAGGAGAGAGAAAGGGAGGAGAGAGAGAGGAAGGAGAGGAGAGAGAAAGGAGAGGAGGGGAGGAGGAGGAGGAGGGGAGGAGAGAGAAAGGAGAGGAAAGAGAAAGGAGAGGAGAGGAGGGAGAAAGGAGAGGAGAGAGAAAGGAGAGAGGAGGGGAGGAGGAGGAGGGAGAAAGGAGAGAGGGAGGAGAGAAAGGAGAGGGGAGGAGGAGAGGAGAAAGGAGAGAGGGAGGAGAGGAGAAAGAAAGGACAGGAGAGGAGGAGAGAGGAGGAGAGGAGGAGGAGAGAGAAAAGGAGAGGAGGGAGGAGAGAGAAAGGAGAGGAGGGAGGAGAGAGAAAGGAGAGGGGAGAGAGAGAGAAAGGAGAGGATGAGGAGAGAGAAAGGAGAGGGGGAGGAGGAGAGGAAAAGAAGAGGGAGGAGAGGAGAAAGAAAAGGAGGGGAGGAGAGGAGAAAGAAGAGGGAGGGAGAGGAGAAAGAAAGGACAGGAGAGGAGAAAGAAAGGACAGGAGGGAGAGGAGGAGAGAGAAAGGAGAGGAGGGAGGAGAGGAAAGATGAGAAAGAAAGGACAGGAGAGGTGGAGAGAGAGAGAGGAGAGGAGGAGAGAGAGAGGACAGGAGGAGAGAGAAAGGAGGAGAGAGAAAGGAGAGGAGAAAAGAGAGAACATACAGGAGAAAGGAGGGAGAAACATGTGAGAGAGGAGAGAAAAATGATGTATTTACCAAATGTGTTTGATATGAATAGTTGACCATGAATAAATAGGACGGCATGTCTGTCCTACTAATGCTGTGTCTTAATGGTCACCAGTTCCCTGCAGCTAACCTGGCAGGATGGTCACCAGTTCCCTGCAGCTAACCTGGCAGGATGGTCACCAGTTCCCTGCAGCTAACCTGGCAGGATGGTCACCAGTTCCCTGCAGCTAACCTGGCAGGATGGTCTCCAGTTCCCTGCAGCTAACCTGGCAGGATGGTCACCAGTTCCCTGCAGCTAACCTGGCAGGATGGTCACCAGTTCCCTGCAGCTAACCTGGCAGGATGGTCACCAGTTCCCTGCAGCTAACCTGGCAGGATGGTCTCCAGTTCCCTGCAGCTAACCTGGCAGGATGGTCTCCAGTTCCCTGCAGCTAACCTGGCAGGATGGTCTCCAGTTCCCTGCAGCTAACCTGGCAGGATGGTCACCAGTTCCCTGCAGCTAACCTGGCAGGATGGTCTCCAGTTCCCTGCAGCTAACCTGGCAGGATGGTCTCCAGTTCCCTGCAGCTAACCTGGCAGGATGGTCTCCAGTTCCCTGCAGCTAACCTGGCAATATGGTCTCCAGTTCCCTGCAGCTAACCTGG